>NW_027224290.1:304369-456772 GCF_023699985.2 Odocoileus virginianus
ACATTTTCACTGTCTGCATCTTTTATGTGCCACTCATTGTGTTGGCTGTAATTCATAGGTTTGGGACATTCACATCTCCTCTTCTTCATGTCACCATGGCCAACCTCTTCCTCTTCCTAACTCCTGTTCTCAACCCCTTGGTTTATAGTCTAAAAACCAAACAGATAAGGATCACAGTGCATAAGGTATTCAAGAGCAGGAAAAATTTGCTCACATAATCAAATATGACATATAAAAAGCTAAACTGATAAAAATAGAGAGTAGAATGGTGCTTGGCAGGGACGGGGGCAGTGAGGAAATAGGGAAAATTTGGTCAGAGTGCACAAACCTCTAGTTATGAAATGAGTAAATTCTGGGTATCTAATGTATAACATGGTGACTATAGTTAACAATACTGCATTATATACTTGAAAATTGCTTAGAATACATTTTAAGGGTTCCCACCACAATAAGGAAATGATAATTATGTGACTATGTGAATCACAACAAACTGTAGAAAATTATTAAAGAGATGGAAATACCAGACCACCTGACCTGCCTCCTGAGAAATCTGTTTGTAGGTCAAGAAGCAACAGTTAGAATGAGACATGGGAACAGCAGACTGGTTCCCAAATGGGAAAAGATTGGGAATATACATCAAGGCTGTATATTGTCACCTTGCTTATTTAACTTTTATGCAAAGTACATGATGAGAAATGCTGGACTGGATGAAGCACAAGCTGGAATCAAGGTTGCTGGCAGAAATATCAATAACCTCAGATATGCAGATGACACCACCCTTATGGGAGAAAGCAAAGAAGAACTAAAGAGCCTTTTAATGAAAGTGAAAGAGGAGAGTGAAAAAGTTGGCTTAAAACTCAGTATTCAGAAAACTAAGATCATGGCATCTGGTCCCATTACTTCACGGCAAATAGATGGGAAACAGTGGAAACAGTGAGAGACTTTATTTTGGGGTTTCAAAATCACTGCTGATGGTGACTGCAACCATGAAATAAAAAGACACACTTGCTCCTTGGAAGAAAAGTTATAACCAACCTAGATGGCATATTAAAAAGCAGAGATATTACTTTGCCAACAAAAGCCCATCTAGTCAAAGCTATGGTGTTTTCCAGTAGTCATGTATGGATGTGAGAGTTGGACTATAAAGAAAGCAGAGTGTTGAAGAATTGTTTTTGAACTGTGGTGTTGCAGAAGACTCTTGAGTGTCCCTTGGACTGCAAGGAGATCCAACCAGTCCATCCTAAAGGAAATCAGTCCTGAATATTCTTTGTAAGGACTGATTATGAAATTGAAACTCCAATACTTTGGCCACCTGATGCAAAGAACTGACTCAATTGAAAAGACCTTGATGCTGGAAAAAATTGAAGGCGGGAGAAGAAGGGGACAGCAGAGAGTGAGATGGTTGGATGGCATCACCGACTCAGTTGACATGAGTTTGAGTAAACTCCAGGAGTTGGTGATGGACAGGGAGGCCTGGCGTGCTGCAGTCCATGGGATCACAGAGTCGGACAGGACTGAACTGAACTGACTGA
Source organism: Odocoileus virginianus (assembly GCF_023699985.2). Classification (NCBI taxonomy): domain Eukaryota; kingdom Metazoa; phylum Chordata; class Mammalia; order Artiodactyla; family Cervidae; genus Odocoileus; species Odocoileus virginianus. The sequence goes on from NW_027224290.1 coordinate 305,902, forward strand.
ATTATGTGACATAATGGAGGTATTAACTAACTCTACTCTATAATAATTTTGCAATATATGTGTATCAAATAACTACATTGTATGCCTTATATTTTCAGAATGTTATATGTCAATTTTAGTTCAATAAAGAAGGGAAATTTGTTTTGTTTTGTTTTTTCAAAAAGAAGGAAAAAATAAGAAACCTAAACAATAGAATCAAGGGCACAATTGGCAGACAGCAACAGGGTCATAATAAATTTATGCTTCTTCATCAACAAAAATGGATATGTTCAAACAGAAATTTTATATAAAATAAATTATAAAATACAGATAAAGTCAATGTCAAATATGAGGCAGACAAAATATGTCATATTGTTGGAGTGCAAGAAAAAGGGATGATTCCACCTGCACTTTAAAAACTTTCCTTCAAGTGGCACAGTAATTGTGATATAAGATCCTCATAGAAGAAAATTTGTCCCTAGATAAGATTCAGCCCTATCTAAAAGTAATAATGATTTAGATGTAGACATAATCCAGAGATTAAAATGGAGCAAAATTCATGACAAAATAGATTAGAATTGACACTGTGAGGTAAGGGCTCTGGAGAAATTCTTGGTGAAATACTTGCTTGCTAGACAAGCAAATATGCCTAACTAAGTGCATGCTAAGTCGCTCAGTTGTGTCTGATTCTGTGACCCTCTGCACTGTAGCCCACCAGGCTCCTCTGTCCATAGGGTTCTCCAGGCAAGAATACTGGAGTGGGTTGCCATGCCCATCTCCAGGGATCTTCCCAACTCAAGGATTGAACTCGAGTCTCCTGTTCCGCAGGCAGATTCTTTACCATGAGTCATCAGGAAAGCCCCTTGTTAAGTGATACTTATACTGTTCTAAGAAACAACTGGATGTCTTTTTGTTTTGTGTCAAGAATACTACTCTTTCCACTTCAGTCAGTCATTTACAGGCCAGAAAAGAAGTAAATGATAGCTAAGATATTAGAATGTGAGGCTTTATAAGGATATGCTCAGATTATTACTAAATTCCATTTATTATTGTGAGAGGATAAATGCTTCAGCACCATGCACACAGCCCTGGCCAAATACTGAGCTTAGAAGCTTGGTGTTTGTCTTCTGTCTTTTTTTGATATTTTTTAATTTTTGTATATGTATGTTGTATTATTCATCTTAGATAAAAGTTTTAATTTTAATTGTGCTTACATATTTCTGTTTGAGAAACTGAGAGACCATGTAATACATATTTTTTCTTGTTTGGTTGGTTTTTTGGGTTTGTGATGCTACAAACATTTCCTCTGGATTTTTTAGTGGAATTTATGAAGAGAATTTTCTCTCTTCTCATTCTCCAAATTGCTTTAGCACACAAGATTTGGACCTCCATCTGGAATTCAAGGAGCTATAACTCAAGTCTCTGGTGATATACTCTTTTGTTTATATCTCATTTATGGGGAAAGCAGGATCTTTTGTCCCTTCAAGAGCAGACATAAAAACCTATCAACTCCTATCTTCATTTGCTGTTGCAGTAGGGGGTCTGTACTTGAGGGTTACTTCAAATGTTCACTTAGCTTTTTGAAAATATTGAAAACCATGAATTGTATGCTTTAAAATGATATTATGGAATATGAATTGTATATTTATTCTTTAATTAATAACACATAAGTTTTTGAAGAATGCTTAAAATGGTATATGATTGAAACTATAACAAACTAAACTGTCTACAAAAAGATGGAGGATGATACCAAGTGTGATAACAATTTGTTAGGAGTGGGGAGATTTTCAGTGATTCATACACTTTTAAATGTTCCGAACTTTTAATAATCCTGTTATGTTTGTTCATATTAGCCCATCTAAAATTTTAGTTATGTTATTTATAATAATTTAAATTACCCATACATTTAAAATCTTAAGTTAAAAGTCTGTGAGCAACCTAGAATGGTGGGAGGAGGTGGGAGGTGCCAGGGAGGTTTAAGAGGGAGGACATGTATGTGCACCTGTGGCTGACATGTTGATGCAGGGCAGAGGCCAACACCATATTGTGAAGCAATTATCATTCAATTAAAAATAAATAAAGTTATTTTAAAAGTCTGTGAGCCTAGTTTACAAAGATTCTAATACTATCACAGAGTAAAAATTGTCAGAAGTAACACCTTTATAGTCCTTAACCTATGTTAGGACATTTTAATACATGAAACAACTCTGTACTTATTTTAAAGGTAGGAAAGATTGATCAGTGGAGGCAAAACAGCTCAGACAAAATCTCATTTATGAGTTAAAAAAAAATGGGAATTTAAATGGTCTGTGTCTGGCCTTGTCTTAGGTAAGGAAGAGGACATCACTGAACCTCATCTGTGTCGTATGGGGAAGGGTGGTTCCTTGCAGTAAGCCACTTCCTAGTCTATAAAGGTTAGGGAACTCAAACTTTGCTGAGTGCAAATTAATTATGGGAACTCTTACAGAAATGCAGTTGGAAAACCAAAAGGGGCAGTCTTCATGCTTGATGTCAATACAGATTCTGAACCGAAGACATGCTTTGTGTATCTGGCAGGAAGTGACAGTAATTTATTACTAGCAGGAGTAAGAAATATTTTCTCCTTACCTGGCAATAGCACAGTCAATGAAAGACTGTCACCATTTAGCCGACAAAAAGCCGCTAAGCTACAAATTCCTGGTTTCCTCCAATGTTATTTTGTTTTTGTTTTTAATACTCCCTCGCCCTGCCCCCAGCTTCCCCTTCTCTGTAAAAGGTTCCTCTCTTATGCTTTATGGGGATTGCATGTTGTTTGGCATAATTTCAAGTTCGTGTGTGTGTGCTCAGTCGTGTGTGTGTCCAACTCTTTGCAACTCCATGGACTGAAACCCTCCAGGTTCCTCTGTCCATTGAATTTTCCAGGCAATAATACCAGAGCAGGGTGCCATTTCCTACTCCAGGGGATCATCCCAACCCAAGGATCAAACCCATGTTCTCCTGTGTCTACTACATTGGCAGGAGGATTCTTTACCACTGAGCCACCTGAGAAGCCCTTGTTCCATGTAACCAAATTGCAATACTTTGCTGCTTTTGAATAAACCTGCTTTGCTGGTAAAATAACTAGTTACTTTATTATTTTAGATTAACAGCTGTGTTCCATGGTCATTGGGCTCAGATAACATGCATGCATGCTCATTTGTATCTGATTCTTTGTGACCCTATGGACTGTTGCTCGCCAGACTCCTCTGTCTGTGGAACTTTCCAGGCAAGAATACTGGAGTGGGTTGCCATTTTCCAAATATACTATACTCTTTACATATAGTACTGCATTACCTCTTTAAATACCCATTTTATAGATAACCAAACAAAGGCACATTTTGTTAAAATAATTTGTTTAAGGACACCAAAGTGCCCAAGTTTAGTGGAGCTTTGACCCCAGGCAGTTTGGCTACAAAATCTTGGCTGTTAATTACTGAACTCAGTGACTCTGTAAACTCAGTCAAAAACTTGCACTTATATTTTTAAATATGCTACCAATGTTTCATGAACATGGACAATTCATATTCTTTCTTACATTTAGCAAGTTCACAATTTTGTGGGTTTTTCGGTTGTTGCTCAGTCGTGTCTGACTCTTTGCAACCCCATGGACTGCAGCATGCAAGGCTTACCTGTCCTTCACCATCTCCCAGAGCTTGCTGAAACTCATGTCCATTGAGTTGGTGATGCCATCCAACTATCTCATCTTCTTTCATCCCCTTCTCCTCCTACCTTCAGTCTATGCTCAGATCAGGGGCTGTTCTAAAGAGTCAGGTCTTCCCATCAGATGGCCAAAGTATTGGAGCATCAGCTTCAGCATAAGTCCTTCCAATGAATTTGAAAGATTGATTTCATTGAGGATTCACTGGTTTGATCTCCTTGCAGTCCAAGCGACTCTCAAGACTCTTCTCCAATACCACAGTTCAAAAGCATCAATTCTTCATCGCTTAGCCTTCTTTATGGTCCAACTCTCACATCCACACATGACTACTGGAAAGACCATAGCTTTGACTATATGGACATTTGTTGGCAAAGCAATGTCTCTGCTTTTTAATATGTTGTCTAGGTTGGTCATAGCTTTTCTTCCAAGGAGAAAGTGTCTTTTAATTTCATGGTTGCAGTCAACATTTGCAGTGATTTTGGGGCCCAAGAAAATAAATTATGTCACTGTTTCCACTGTTTCCCCATCTATTTACCATGAAGTGATGGGACTGGATGCCATGATCTTCATTTTTTGAATGTTGAGTTTTAAGCCAGCTTTTTCACTCTCCTCTTTCACTTTCATCAAGAGGCTCTTTAATTCTTCTTCGCTTTCTGCCATAAGGGTGGTGTCATCTGCATATCTGAGGTTATTGATATTTCTCCCTGCAATCTTGATTGCAGCTTGTGCTTCATCCAGTGCAGCATTTCACATGGTATACTCTGCATATAAGTTAAATAAGCAGGGTGACAATATACAACTTTGACGTACTCCTTTCCCAATTTGAAACCAGTCTGTTGTTCCATGTCTGGTTCTAACTGTTGCTTTTTGACCTGCATACAGGTTTCTTAGGAGGCAGGTAAAGTGGTCTGGTATTCCTATCTCTTGAAGAATTTTCCAGTTTGTTGTGATCAACACAGAAGAAGGCTTTAGCATAGTCAATGAAGCAGGTATTTTTCTGAAATTCTTTTGCTTTTTCTATGATCCAATGGATGTTGGCAGTTTGATCTCTGGTTCCTCTGCCTTTTCTAAATCCAGCTTGAACATCTGGAAGTTCTTGGTTCATGTACTGTTGAAGCCTAGCTTGGAGAATTTTGAGCATTACTTTGCTAGTGTGTGAGATGAGTGCAATTGTGCAGTAGTTTGAACATCTTTGGCATTGCCTATTTGGGATTGGAATGAAAACTGACCTTTTCCAGTCCTGTGGCCACCACTGAGTTTTCAAATTTGATGGCATATTGAGTGCAGCACTTTAATAACATAATCTTTTAGAATCTGAAATAGCTCAGCTGGAATCCATCACTTCACTAGCTTTGTTCATAGTGATGCTTCCTAAGGCCCACTTGACTTCACACTCCAGGATGTCTGGCTCTAGGTGAGTGATCACACCATTGTGGTTATCTGGGTCATTAAGACTTTTTTTTGTATAGTTTCTGTGTATTCTTGCCACTTCTTCTTAGTGTCTCCTTTTTCTGTTAGGTTCATACCATTTATGTCCTTTATTGTGCCTATCTTTTCATAAAATATTCCTTTGGTATCTCTAATATTCTTGAAGAGGGCTTTCCTCCTTCCCATTCTATTGTTTTCCTCTATTTCTTTGCATTGTTCATTTTACATTGAAGTATAGTTGATTAACAATGTTGTGATAGATTTAGATGTACAGCAAAGTGATTCAGTTATATGTATATATGTATCCATTCTTTTAAAAAATTGTTTCCCATTTGGTTGTTACATAATATTGAGCAGAGTTCCTTGTACTATACAATAGGTCCTTGTTGTTTATCCATTTTAAATATAGCAGTGTGTACATGTTGATCCCAAACTCCCTAACTATCCTTTTGCCCTCCTTCCCAACCCACATAACCATAAATTCATTCCTTAAGTCAGTTTCTGTTTTGTAAATAAGTTCATTTGTATAATTTCTTTTTAGATTCTGCATTTAGATATGATATTTCACTTTGATTTACTTCACTCAGTGTGAATAATCTCTATTTCATTCATTTTAATGGCTGAGTAATATTCCACTTTATATATGTACCACATCTCTAGCCATTCTTCAGAGACTCATATCTATAAGTGAGAAATCTATGATAATCTACAGTTCAGTTTTGTTCTAACATTCTATGTGTATATGGCTCTTAAGAAAAACTCATCATAACTGAATTGGTATATTTTTGTCTGTTTGGGGGGATCTTCTTTCAACAATCTTGAATTCTTTAGTCTATCCAAAAGAAAACTCACTAGCATGCTTTAAATTTTTTGTCAAAATTGATCTGGCTCAGCTTGCATTGTCTCAAAGTTATGACAGTGTTTTTAACATTGAGTATAATTGAGATTGACATTTGTAAAGAAGGTGCTTGAAAAACATATTTCTAACTAAAAATAATAAGTTCTAATCTCTTATCCTAATACTATTCCATTCAAATAGGCACACACTCACACACACATGCACACACTCAGACACAACACTAAATCTTATTGTGATCTAGCTACTTCCATTATCTTTTCAAAGGAATGTTTGCACACTGAAACTGTTTTCTCTGTATAAAGAAAATGAAAGAATGTTTTTTTCTGGCCTGATTTTTTTTTTTTTTCACGTTTAGTTTCTCAACCTTATTCTCTGAGGAATTCTATGATCTCCTAAGTCATTGTAAGACCTGGCCAATCCTCAAGGGATTTGGAAGAGCCAGATGGCTTTTTAACTAAGCTTTTCCACCTAGAACATATACAGCAGTGCCAAAATACTATAGCATGTGAATAAATGCTCCAACCATTGTCCAGAGTTCAACTTCCTTGTCATAGGTGCTGTGGCCACAAATGTGACCTAAGACTTTTCTGACTAAACTTTGAAGTATGAAGACCTGAAGGCAGTAAGTTATTACAACTCAGAGGAAGTTCACAGGAAAAGGTTGGTTAAAGCTGAAAGGAAAAGTGTTCTCATAGTGGCTGAATTTAAGGTCAATGAACCATTAATATTGCTTGTGCCCTTAAATTGCTTCCTCTCATGATTATCATGTTAGACTTTATTTTTCATGTCTTTCCACATCCTGAAGTACTGCTTTGAAGCTGATATCCTTCCTATTTTTTGAACATCTCCATTTCCACCAGCTCCCATTACTCACTGTTTCCTTCTCTCAAATATTATCTTTCCCAGCGTTAACTCTCTACCATGGAAGGAACTGAGTTAAATCATTTTATTGATACTAAGTTATCTAAATATTAAATGTAACATAAATGGTTTATGATAGTACTATCTACCCTCTATTGTGAAAGGGAGATAGACTCTCACATTCTTTATTGTGTAGGGATATTTGAGGATAACATATAGGATGAGAGTTACTAGGTAGGTTACTCTTATTGCTCCTTGCACTGGGTCCATGGAGGCCTTCTGCCACTTCCAAAAACAAGTAAAGTCCTTCCTGTCTTCCTGCCCCAGGACTAGTTCAGAGAGACCACTGCTCCACAGCTCTAAGATGACCTAGAAAAAATAAGATTCTGTTCCTAAGTGTCTTCTTTGTTTCAGGTTCCCCAAGGGAAATTATACGATACCCTGTATATTTTCTGAAACTTTAGGAGAAAAAGCAAGCCCTCCTATGTGTGTATTGTGCAGCGTGACAAATGACAGAGTTGTGATTTAACAGTGCAGTTGTTCTTTTGTGTTCTACAGTGGAAGGACTTTACAAAACTAGGGCTTTGAAAGGAAGATGTCCTTGCTTTCCAAATCCCCCTCTTTCCTGCTGAGCCCTATCCACCTTCCTTCTTTCTTACAGCTCTCAGCTTCCAACAGTGCACTCTTTGCTTATCTGCTTAGCTTAAAGTCTTACTTTAGTGGCAATGTGATAGGTTCCCTCTGGTTCATTTTACTGAGAAACCAAATGGTTAAGCTGCTAACCAAGATCACAAATCTAATATATTTTAGGCATGGTGGGAGCAGGAGTCTGATTTGGGGATTTCTGATTCCAGAGCTTAAGCTCTTAAACCCTATACCAAATTGTCTTTTTTATCCCTGCTATCTTGCAAAACTGACTCATTGGAAAAGACCCTGATGCTGGGAAAGATTGAAGGCAGGAGAAGGGGATGACAGAGGATGAGATGGCTGAATGGCATCACTGACTTGATGGACATGAGTTTGAGCAAGCTCCGAGGGTTGGTGATGGACAGGGAAGCCTTGCGTGCTGTAGTCCTTGGGGTAGAGAAGAGTCAGACACAACAGAGAGACTGAACTGAACTGATCTTACAAAAATCTAGTACTGTTTTTGCTGTAACTTATACTTTATAATTTATATTTTTCCACCACCAATTTTGTGCTACCCATTAACCCCTAGACACCACCTCTCATACTTGATTCCTAGTGCTCTAGTCTAAAACCACTTTTACCAACAATCTTTCCAAACATCAGCTACAATACTTAGGGTTTCCTTAGTTCTTCAGCTTCAATTATAGAATATTTTCCTTCAATAACAACTGAAACCCTTTTGGTTTGTGATTCCTAGGAGAGCTGTTATTCAGTTCTCTTTTAATCTTAACTTACTACTATTATTTCTTAATAGAAACAGTTGATTACTATTGCTCTTTTTCCTTCTCCTAATTCTTGAAAACTACATCTACTAAGCATTTTTAGCCCTAATTCTCTTGACTAGCCTTTGCATTATAGACATCACTTATTGCTAATTTTAGTGCTAGCTCTCGGGGAAGGCCTTCCCAAAATATGGCACAATGGCATATTGATTATTTTGAATTAAAGTTACTTGAGAAACAGCCAGTGTAAAAAACCTTTCTGTCTGCCCCCCAAAGCAGGAAAGTCTCTGATGTGAAAGGTATCCTTCCCTCACCAAGAGAGTTATTTTATCACCAGAGATAGGGATTCAGGGTGAGAAGACTATGTTAATAAAACTTTCCACTTCGTTACTAATTTACCATCCCAAGCCCAAACTCTGTTTAGATTCTTCACTAATTAAGCAGTCAAGGCTAAATTTCTTTGCTCTGTCAATTCCTCTCATAGGTACTGTTTCTTTGTTTAAAAAGTATAAAAGCTATCTGCCATGGCCACTTCTTATGTCCCATATCTACTAGACCTCTATACACACTAAATTAATTTTTTTCTTGTTAATCTGACTTGTCACCATTTAATTATTAGAACAGCCAAAAGAACCCAGAAATCAAGTGGGGAAATTTCCTCTCCTTGACAATAGTTATGACCTCTGTGTGAGTGATGTCCCCTTTTCCATAACCAAGTTCTACCTCTGCCCAGTCCAGTCCTTCTAACTCTCAACAAGGAATTAAATATAATGCTAGAAAATAAATGATTGATACAATGTTTTTAAAATGGATTTTTTTTTTTTTAGCTGAACCCTCTCTCTGAAAAAGTTTAGTTCTTGTTATGAACTATCTAAAATGTCCTTTCATGTCATTCCCTAAGCCCAGAAACCAGGCTCAAAATCTTGATGTAAAATGAGAGACAGGGAACTTCTTCTCCTTTATCTTGTCATTTGAATCCTGTTTGTTTTTGTAGCTTGTTTTGTTTTGCCTCCACTTAAAACTGCCCTTGTCTATGTCTCTCTCTGGTGGATCAAATACAATTGTGTAGGTTCTCACCACTTGACCTCTTAATGGATATAAAAGTAGCTAAAAAGTTAGTAGTAAATCCAAGCTGTCTTTAGCACTGATGATTTTGCATTCTGATACTCAGTAAAGCCCTAATTATACCACATCCTCTTTACCCCTGACATTATGGTTTCTAACAAGACTCCATACTACCTATTATATCTTATTTTATTTTCCTTTCTTTTTCAACTCTCCTTTTCATTCAGAAGCATATTCCTTGTGTCCTGCCCTAATATGTCTTATTCTGATGTCCATACCTTTGCTATCTTTTGTTTGTTCATTTTTGTTTTTGTTTATACCTTTGCTCTTATAAGTGAGTCAGCCTGGAATTAGTCAGCCTAGAACTTGATCTAATTAAAATTTTTCATCACCCAAATACGAGCTCATATTTGGTTCTCTCCTTGAATTCTGCTATGACTCTACAACTCCTCATTTCGTCCCCTGCCTCTGTATGCCTACTATCTGTGTGCTTATTTTTTATAACTTAACAAGGGTATTATTGAAGGAATAGAGTAGTAGGACAGAAAATTTAGGTTCTAATACTGACTGACTCAAAATCATGTGACCTTGGGAATTTGTTTACCCCTCTACGTCTGTTATAGAGAAGGAAATGGCAACCCATTCCATAATTCTTGCCTGGAGAATCCAATGGACAGAGAAGCCTGGTGAGCTACTGTTCATGAGGTCACAAAGAGTCGGACATGACTAATTGGCTAAGCACACACAGTCTATTAAGATTTTAGTTTTTGCTTTCCTCTGTTTTCATTTTTGTTTGGGCTTTGAAACAATAAATCTGGCTTCCTCTTTGTTAAAGTCAAGTCATCAAATAAAATAATTTTGGAGGAAAAAATACTGAATAAATGTCTGTAAATAACATAGTGAGAGATCACTTTATAATGTCTTTATTTGTTCCTAGTTTTGAATAGATGCTTCTTCCAGCAAGTGTGTCATACTCTGCAAGGAACTTTAGAGAAGGGATCATAAGTTGCATATCATTTGTATCACCTAGAGATCCTATCAAATTTTATGGTACAAATTAGGTGCTCAACAAATATCTGTGTTACTCAGGTTTCTATTGTTCTGTCTCTCATTGTACTTATTTGAAAGAATTTTGATCAGAAAGAGTTACCAATTTATTTCTCTTTTATCAGTTTTGTCTATGTCAATCCTTGTTTATTGTTTCTTTTGTTTATACAATTTGTTTCCCTCTCTCTTTTCAAGCAAGAACTTTCATATCCCCAGAAGTAGTCATGAATATTATGATTGGAAAATATTCAATTCAAGTATAGAAAAGAAGACAATGAAGTAGATGAAAGCTATGATCTGCATTAAGCATAGATATTGAATAATATAGTCCTTTTGAGATTTAGGTAGGATGCATGGTATTTGTGAATGCCGGTACCAGCCAGCAATGTGAACAGGTCTCGACCGCAGCAACACGGAAGCCTGAGAAAAAGGAGCTGAAAGTAAAGAATGGGGTCGAGAGGACTGACTGCTCTTTAGGCAAGTCAGCGATTTTATTGAGTAAAGCAGCTACCTTTATACTAGTACAAGCAGAAAACATAGTTCATAAAAAATGCCATCTGGTGTTTGTTACATCAATACAATTTTTTGTCTTAAGTGATTGCAGAAGCTTACATCTTGTTTTTGGCATTCCAAGATAAACTACTAAGTGAAGGTCACTACTACGTTTTTCTCAAGGAAGAACAAAGGAGGCCCAGCAAATGTTTTACTACTTTATCATGGGGTGGCGGGACAGGGAACAGCCTCTTTCAAGGCTTTCCCAGGGCCTTTTTGGGCCTTGAGCAGGCCGGCTCCCCGAATGTGAAGTATTATTATGAAGAACAAACAAGTAGCTTATAAAACATAGGCAACACTAATAAGTTATAGTAAATATAGATAGTGGCTAAGTGGTTGGTCATGTTAGGACATGTTAAATACAGAATATATGAAATATATAATAGAACAAAACACATTATTTCTAGATAGAAAAGGGGAAAAAAATCAGAAGGTATGATAATGCCATGCCTAGAATGACAGTTTTAAGTACCTAAATCAATCACCCATTAATAACATTGATTATTGTTTTGCTCTGGTCCCCCATGTTCTCAACCCAAGAAATATGGGCAGATTTACGCATGTCAAACAGCCTTAGTAAAAATTGAAAGCTGTGGCCATGCATACATGATGCTATCTTGTGCCTGATAGAGTGAGCACGAGTGCTGGCTCCAAGGAGTTTTCACTTGTGGGGTTCCCTTGCTCAGACCTCACCTCGTCTTTCTAACACCATCAGCAGAGAGACAGGACATATGGACATTCATGATCCAGCATTCAGGTACTGCAGGCTTTCTTCCCATTTGTACACTGTTTTAAATGTGCTAATGAACCCCATCTTTACTCTCATTTCCAATACATTGTTTTGTTTTATTTTATTTTATAAAAGAATTTTTTGATGCATACTATTTTTAAAGTCTTTATTCTATTTGTTACAAATATTGCTTCTGTTTTGTTTTTGTTTTATTTTGTTTCTTGCCACAAGGCATGTGGGATCCCAGCACCTCGACCAGGGACTGAACCTCCACCTCCTGAGTGAGAAGGCAAAGTCTTAATCACTGAACCACCAAGAAAGTCCCCCACTGCATGTTTTAAAGTGACTAAATTAATTATGTGATTTGTGAATCTTCATTTGTTCTGTGAGATCTTTCTGTTTAAAATCCTTTGGTATAGTTCACCTGGCAGTGTTTGGACGTTACCAGTGCATCAACAAATATACTCACCAAACAGTTGCTGCTGCTGCTAAGTTGCTTCAGTCGTGTCCGACTCTGTGCGACCCGATAGACAGCAGCCCACCAGGCTCTGCTGTCCTAATGACCTAAAAATACTACATAGGCTTTTTGAATTAAACTAAATTTAACCCTATTCAATCTTCTCTTCATGCAACAGAAATTACCTTCCTCTGCCTCTAAATTATCTCTTCAACTATGGAATGAAACTGAGTTAACTTTACTGCTTGAATTTCCACACATACTCTCTTTTTTCAGGTTTCACCATCATGTCTATGCTCAACAGCACCCACCATCAACCACCCTTCTTCCTTCTGTCAGGAATCCCAGGGCTGGAGGCATCTCATATCTGGATCTCCATCCCACTGAGCATCATGTATGTGACTGCCATCCTGGGAAACAGCATCATCATTCACATAGTACACAAGACTCCCAGCCTTCATGAGCCTCAATATGTATTCTTGTCCTTGTTAGCCGCCACTGACATAGGCATGTCAGCATCTACACTGCCCACTGTTCTTAAAGTCTTTATTTTCAACCACCGAGAGATTGAGTTCCATGGTTGTCTGGCTCAGATGTTCTTCATCCACACCTTCTCTTCCATGGAGTCAGCCATGCTGCTGGCTATGGCTTTTGACCATTTTATGGCCATACGCAACCCACTATGCTACACCACAGCCCTGACTCCCTCCCGCATTACTCAGATGGGCCTGGCTGCTGTGGCTCGAGGGGTAGCACTGATGATCCCCTTGCCCATTCTGCTCCAACAGCTTCCCTTCTGCAGGAATATTGTTCTATCCTACTCATTCTGCTTCCACCCTGATGTGATGAAGCTGGCATGTGGGTCTATTCGTGTGAACGTTATCTATGGGCTGGTCTTGGTACTCTGCTCCTTTGGGGTTGACTCCATCTTTATTGTTCTGTCTTATGCTCTAATCTTGAAGACGGTTCTGGGAATAGCTTCCAGGGAAGGATGCCTTAAGGTGCTCAACACTTGTGTCTCCCACATTCTCACTGTCTTCATTTTCTATGTCCCACTTATTGCCTTAGCCTTGATCCACAGAATAGGCAGGTACCACTCTCCTCTGCCCCACATCACCTTGTCCAATATTTTCCTTTTTCTCACACCTGTCCTTAACCCATTGGTTTATAGTGTGAAAACAAAGCAGATTAGAAGTGCACTAGGTAGACTGTTCAAATGTAAGACAAGATAGAACAGAGTAGAAGTATTTTGAGTAAATGATCAAAAGGCCAGGGATATTGTAAAAAGAAACAGGAATAGACATTTATCTCTTGTGTGTTGATGTCCACTCTTTGGTTTGTTTCTGTGTGATTTTGCTTCCTAGGTGACTCAAAATGGTAAAGAATCTGCCTGCAAAGCAGGGAGACCCAGGTTCAATCCCTGGGTCAGGAAGATCCCCTGGAGAAGGGCATGGCAACCCACTCCAGTATCCTTGCCTGGAGAATTCCATGGACAGAGGAGCCTGGAAGGCTACAGTCCATGGGGTCGCACACAGTCAGACACAACTGAGTGACTAACACTTTCACTTTGTGTAATTTTACTACAATCTTTTTGGAAGTAGGAGATTCCCTTTTAGTTTTAAATGTTAGATCAAGGAATATATTTCTAAAGGTTCCTTCACCTTCGCTTTATGTTTCTCTTCCCTAAAGTTCATATCACTTATCCAGGAGTCCCACTCCAATCCAAACAGTTTGACAAATATTTTCTGTATGAGGATCCATCATATATAGTTATATGGCTCAAATTTGGTTAAAAGCAAGATATTCATATTATTATACAGAGAGTTATTATCTTTGGTGGGTTTGAGATATTATAAAGGGAAATAGTACAAATGGGAGACAAGAGGTTTTATTTTTATATTTTTTATTGAAATCTATTTTATGATTTTTCCTGAAACCATATTAATCTAAACTTCATCTGATACAAAAATACAATAAGAGGTTAAAGCAAAAATATAACAAAGCTTCTGTACCTAAAATTTGCCATCTATGTAATCATACTTAATTTTCTCAGGTTGTATTAAATTGGATTTCACATTAATTTGAGGATAAATATGTATCAATTAAAGGAAAATCAGGACTCTATAATTTATCTGCTATGTATCCAGGGAACATGGTGAGTGACCATTAATGTGCCTCAATGTGAAAAGGACTTGATACTGGTATCTATTTTCTAAGAACATTGCAGAAGAAATGTGCTATGCTACACATAACTTATTTAATATGCTTACCACAATGTCTGGTATATAATAAATGTTCAATAAATATTAACCATTATATTACAAGCTAAAAATATGATAAGGACAGGGTCAAGCCAGGATTTAAAGATAAATATAAAAGAATAAAGTCTTTATTGCTCAGATGGTGATATCAAAGATGACCAGCAAATAATACAGTCGCTCTGAAGTTCAAAGACACATTTAGAGGTTCATTTTAATATACATTTCATATGTTGAAATATAAAATGGTATATATTTGTAAATGTTTATGAGAATTCAGACTAGATTGCCTGTATTATAACTGTGTATATCATATATATATATCTGTTCAATATTGTTACCTTAAATCAAAGACAGACATTAAGTTATTTATTGATGCTAATGATGCCTGAAAATTAACTATCACAGAGTAGAGCCATATGTTATTATTCCATTCATTTTTAATTAATTATGTGGACATTAATTCATGAATCCATTGATTCCATGGTCATGTATAATTGTTTTTACTTATCACCTTCTGTCCTTTGTTTCTTAAACTCTCTCATGTTCCCCCTTATTTTGTATCTTTACATAGCTATTCTTGGCATCCACTATATGCCACACATTAGGGGACAAATGAATGAGACAAAATGCTCTCATTTAGATTATTAGTGAGACAACCAAGGAATAAAATTGTCATACTTTAAGGCAACATTAAGACAGACGTGCCATTAATTGCTTAATTATTTAACTTACACATAAATCAATTTATAAGTAAACTGAAATACCAGAATGGGTTACAGATTAAATTAAAGAATCTTAGGGACCCAAGCTTTAGCACTCAATGTCATTATGTCCTTTTTTTCTTTCTGAAGCAATCCCTTATATCTGTTTTTATCTTGTTTTACACTCTTTTTTTTTCCCCTAATGTAGATAATCACATAACTGGGGAAGATATTCTGTAAATGGTTTTGTGTCCTTTCACTGTCCAGTAGAAAGGGTAATCTTAAACTCTTTATAGCATATTATGTAAAGGGGGAGAATTTTTTTCTTCAGTTTTTAATCTCTGTGGTTGAAAGGTCAGGAGAGTGATTTATTAGAATATTGTTATTATTGGTCTCACTCAAGCTGTACAGAGAGGTAAGGAGTTCCTCAAAGGAAATTTACCTGCAGTCTTCAAAAAATGGAACAATGCTGAGAAATGATCCCCATTTCCCTATCATCATACTTAAGACTGTCAGAATTAAAACCCTTTTGTGTGGAAAGACTTAATAAAGAAAAATATTAAATCAGATTTTAAAACTTGTAGAAACATACTAAGAATCAGAATTTCATTTTATGTTTTGAAGGTACTCATGATATTTCTCAAATGACCTCTCAGTAAGATCAAAGATTATACATTTATATATATTTTACTCCCTCTATTCTGTTAATATATAACAGATTTCAGGCTAGATGAATGCTTTTGAAACTGAGATAGATGTTAAGCTTCCATTGTCTTTCTTTTCGTGATCTTTTCAGTCTTGCAGGCAGAAGTTTCTAATAAACCCAGTCTTCACTGGCTCACTTTCCTCCTAATTTACTTAATTTAAACCGAGTCTCCAAGTCACTAATTGTATTTAGGTGCATGGTCTGCTGCTGTTCCATGATTTTCATTAATAGAATGGAAGCTATGTGAATATTATAGTTTTGCCTTCTGTATGACTCTGATGCTTTACTAAAAATGCTAGACAAATATGAAAAATATTTTGATAACTTTAGAGATCATTTTGAACTTTACTTAGAACTTCCATAAATTAGTTTGAAATTCTTGTAAAGCTACTGTATGTTTATTCATTGCCACTGACAATTAAGTCTTTTATTTGTTTCCTAAGCTAATTCAGCAAGACAAGTCTTCATTTGTTTATGACTAATCTCAAGAGTTGACCCAGGAGAATAATTCATTTTTCCTTTTGGAAAGGTAGAGAAAGAAGTTGCATCCTTGTTTCAGAAGCCAAAATGTAACCCTATATATTCTCAGTATGGAGTGAAACACCAAACAAAATGCAAATAAAGTATGAATTCTGAATGAAGTAGCACATTCTTATATATTATTTCTTTTCTAACAGCTCCTTTATTTTTTTTGTTAAAAACAAGCAGATTGAGATATCAACTTGTTCTCCAACCCTAAGAAATGGTCAAAAATATTAAGCATATAGTCATAAATTTATCACCAATATAAAATTTTGTAATGCTTCAACTTAAACAACATGGGCAATTAAGAATCAGGTGAAACCTTGTTTTCTCAGTAAAATGAGCCCCTCTTTGATTTTTTAAAATCAAGCATCATACACTTCAATTTAGCAGTTGTGAATACATGATTTCATCTGACTTATACAGCAAAAACACTGAACTTGAGTTTCTATCGCCCTTTCTCCTTACCACTACCAAACAGTCATCACTCATGATCAGTTGTGACCATTTATTTAAGCCCTCTGCTTCTCTTTCCTTCCATACTTAGATTAGCTTGAGGGAAAGGCCTGAGTCATTTTATTTTTGAATTCATGGTGCCTAACATACTATTTGGCACATAGCAGATCCTGAAAAGCACTTTGTAAATTGGTTGTCGCTTCTGATATAGAGAAAAATCTCATTCTCCAGCAATAACATGTTGCACCCAAAATCGCTTGCGCAGAGCAGCTTGGATCTGCCTGGATTTGAGACTGTAGACAAGAGGGTTGAGCGGTGGTGTCATGAGGAGGTAGGCATTACTCATGCTGGTAAACAGAATTGGGGAAGTGTTCTGAGTGTAGCGATGCAGCACCGCCAAGCTGATGAGGGGCAGATAAAATACAAATACTGTTCATAGGTGAAATGTTCCCTTGGTATCTCTAATTTTCTTGAAGAGATCTCTAGTCTTTCCCATTCTGTTGTTTTCCTCTATTTCTTTGCATTGATCGCTGAGGAAGGCTTTCTTATCTCTCCTGGCTATTCTTTGGAATTCTGCATTCAAATGGAATATCTTTCCTTTTCTCCTTTGCATTTCATTTCTCTTCTTTTCACAGCTATTTGTAAGGCCTCCTCAGACAACCATTTTGCCTTTTGCATTTCTTTTCCATGGGGATGGTCTTGATCCCTGTCTCCTGTACAATGTCACGAACCTCCGTCCATAGTTCATCAGGCTCTCTGTCTATCAGATCTAGTCCCTTAAATCTATTTCTCACTTCCACTGTATATTCATAAGGGATTTGATTTAGGTCATACCTGAATGGTCTAGTGGTTATCCCTACTCTCTTCAGTTTAAGTCTGAATTTGGCAATAAGGAGTTCATGATCTGAGCCACAGTCAGCTCCAGGTCTTGTTTTTGCTGACTGTATAGAGCTTCTCCATCTTCAGCTGCAAAGAATATAATCAATCTGATTTCGGTGTTGGCCATCTGGTGATGTCCATGTGTAGAGTCTTCTCTTGTGTTGTTGGAAGAAGGTGTTTCCTATGACCAGTGCATTCCCTTGGCAAAACTTTATTAGTCTTTGCCCTGCTTCATTCCATACTCCAAGGCCAAATGGACCTAACAGAAGCAGAAAATATTAAGAAGAGGTGGAAAGAATACACAGAAGAACTGTACAAAAAAGATATCCATGACCCAGATAATCACAATGGTGTGATCACTCACCTAGAGCCAGACATCTTGGAACATGAAGTCAAGTGGGTCTTAGAAAGCATCACTACAAACAAAGCTAGTGGAGGTGATGGAATCCCAGTTGGAGCTATTTCAAATCCTGAATGATGATGCTGTGAAAGTGCTGCACTCAATATGCCAGCAAATTTGGAAAACTCAGGAGTGGCTACAGGACTGGAAAAGGTCCGTTTTCATTCCAAACCCTAAGAAAGGCAATCCCCAAAATGCTCAAGCTACAGCACAATTGCACTCATCTCAAATGCTAGTAAGATAATGCTCAAAATTCTCCAAGCCAGGCTTCAGCAATTCATGAACTGAGAACTTCCAGATGTTCAAGCTGGTTTTAGAAAAGGCAGAGGAACCAGAGATAAGTTGCCAATATCCACTGCATCATCGAAAAAACAAGAGAGTTCCAGAAAAACATCTGTTTCTGCTTTATTGACTACACCAAATCCTTCAACTGTGTGGATCAAAATAAACTGTGGAAAATTCTGAAAGAGGTGGGAATACCAGACCACCTGACTTGCCTCTTGAGAAACCTGTAGGCAGGTCAGGAAGCAACAGTTAGAACTGAATATGGAACAACAGACTGGTTGAAAATAGGAAAAGGAGTATGTCAGGGCTGTATATTGTCACCCTGCTTATCTAACTTATATGCAGGGTACATCATGAGAAACGCTGGGCTGGAAGAAGCACAAGCTGGAATTAAGATTGCCAGGAGAAATATCAATAACTTCAGACATGCAGATGACATCACCCTTATGGCAGAAAGCGAAGAGGAACTAAAAAGCCTCTTGATGAAAGTGAAAGAGGAGAGTGAAAAAGTTGGCTTAAAGCTCAACATTTAGAAAACTAAGATCATGGCATCTGATCCCATCATCTCATGGGAGATAGACGGGGAGACAATGGAAACAGTGTCAGACTTTATTTTGGGGGGGGCTCCAAAATCACTGCAGATGGTGACTGCAGCCATGAAATTAAAAGACGCTTACTCCTTGGAAGGAAATTATGACCAACCTAGATAGCATATTCAAAAGCAGAGACATTACTTTGCCAACAAACATCTGTCTGGTCAAGGCTATGGTTTTTCCAGTGGTCATGTATGGATGTGAGAGTTGGACTGTGAAGAAAGTTGAGTGATGAAGAATTTATGCTTTTCAACTATGGTGTTGAAGAAGACTCTTGAGAGTCCTTTGGACTGCAAGGAGATCCAACCAGTCCATCCTGAAGGAGATAAGTCTTGGGTGTTCATTGGAAGGAATGATGCTGAAGCTGAAACTCCAGTACTTTGGCCACCTCATGCGAAGAGTTGACTCATTGGAAAAGACCCTGATGCTGGGAGGGATTGGGGGCAGGAGGAGAAGGGGACAACAGAGGATGAGATGGTTGGATGGCATCACCAACTCGATGGGCATGAGTTTGAGTAAACTCCAGGAGTTTGTGATGGACAGGGAGGCCTGGCATGCTGCGATTCATGGGGTCACAAAGAGTCGGACATGACTGAGTGACTGAGCTGAACTGAACTGACTGTGCATAGGTGACAGGCACAGGTATGCAGTGACTTTCAGTTTCTGTCTTGATTCTCCAGCTTTGTAACAGTGGCCAAGATCTTCATGTATGAAGCTAAGATGAAGACAACATCTACTGCAAATGTGAAGAGTACAAAGACCAATCCATAGACAGCGCTAAAAGAGGCGTCTCCACAGGCCAAGTTCAGCATATCAGGGAGGTAGCAGTAGGAGTGTGAGAGCATATTGGCCCCACAGAAAGGAAGGGTCCTGAGCAGGAAAGGCAGAGGGGCTACCAGGGTGGCACCACGTATGACAGCAGCTCCACCAAGGCAGGCGACAGTAGAGTGGGTCAGGAGCCCGGTGTAGTTCAGTGGAGCGCAGACAGCTACCAAGCAGTCAAAAGTCATGGCTACCAGGACACCTGATTATACTGAGGAAAGGGTGTGGATGAAGAACATTTGGGTTAAGCAGGCGTCCAGGCCAATGTAGTGGACATTGGACCAGAAGATAGCCAAGACACTGGGCATTGTAGACAATGAAAGGCCTAGGTCTGTAAGGGCCAGCACGGCCAAGAAATAGAACTGAGGTTCATGAAGATTCCGTTCTGCTTTAACTAGGATAAGCAGAAGAGCATTTCCCACAAGGGCTAGGAAGTACAGGAGGCAGAAGGGAATGGAGATCCATATTTGGGCAGCCTCCAGACCAGGAATACCAACGAAGGAGAAGGTGGGCCAATTAGAAGCAGTGTGATTAAAAGACTACATGGAAAGGTGTAGGTAAGACTGAAGTCCAAGATGCTTCTCACCCCATAAAATAGAGATTGTGTGGCAGGAAATCTGATTAAAAGCAAACTGATTATCTGTACACAGAGTCACAAAATTAAGATATGAAGAACTCAAAATTGAGTTTATATTTATAACTTCATAATTATTCCTCTTGATATTATGAATGGCAACTAAGCACATGAAAAAATGTTCAACATCTTTATTTATTTGGACAATGTAAATAAAAAGTACAACAAGATACCATTAGAATGGCTAGAATTAAAAATGCCTGAAAATACTGTGTTGGTGAGCATATGGAACAACTGGAATTCTGATGGAATACAAATGGTACAGAGCCTCTTTGGATATCAGCTTGGTAGTTTCAAATTAAATAGTCACATGCATGCTTATCAAACATTTAACATTACCCAGCAATTTCACTTCTAAGAATTTGCCCAAGAGAAATAAAAACACATATCCATACAAATACTTGTACATAGTCAAATAAGCTTTATTCATGATAGCAAGAAGAAAAGGAAAGAAACCAAACATACACCCAGTGTTGAATGGGTGAACAAATTGCAAAGATCCATAAGCTTTAACTTGAAAAGGAAATAATTCTTGATAGAGACAATAGCTTGAATGGGTCATTTGTGCTCTGTGAAAGAAGGCAAATACAAAAACCACATACTGTATGATCTCATTTGTATGAAATTTTGGAAAAGCCAAAATCAGTGATAGTAGATCAGAGATTTCAGAGATGAAAAGGGAGTATAAAGAGACTGAGTACAAATAGGCAGGAAACAACTTTTTGGAAGATCAAAATGTTCCGTATCATGGCTGATGTACTAACCACATGATTTTACATGTTATTTCAGTTCAGTTCAGTTCAGTCACTCAGTCGTGCCTGACTTTTTGTGACCCCATGAATCACAGCATGCCAGAACATTTTATCTAAAACTCATCAAATTGTAGTTCATTGAAATGTATCTCTTTAGGATATCTTCCCTAATTCTCTCCTTTCAGTCATTCAAAAAGAAGTGTCACTGTAGTCTGTGAAATAACTTGATCTCCATTACTAGAAATTGATTAATATCTGGAATGAGTATCAGGATATTTTGTTTTATACATTCACTTATTTGATTCCTTCTAAGTGGTCCAACCTAGGTAGCATATTTAAAAGCAGAGACATTACTTTGCCAACAAAGGTCCATCTAGTCAAGGCTATGGTTTTTCCAGTAATCATGTATGGATGTGAGAGTTGGACAGTGAAGAAAGCTGAACACCGAAGAATTGATGCTTTTGAACTATGGTGTTGGAGAAGACTCTTGAGAGTCCCTTGGACTGCAAGGAGATCCAACCAGTCCATCCTAAAGGAGATCAGTCCTGGGTGTTCATTGGAAGTGAGAGAGTCATTTCCTAGGCAGGTTGATAAGAAGTCCAGGGGTCCCCAAGGAAAGAGGGGTCTGGAATTCTCAACAGGAAGAAAGGACAAACTTTTTTTGTCCCTCTACATTCCTTAGGATTATATACAATAATGTATCCTGCTTGAGGATAGTCTCTGGAAAAAATCTTCTGGCTAATACTGTTATCTTAAGGTGTAAACTATGGGAGTAAGTCTAGTGATGTCTTTACAACCTCCAGACATTCTTTTGATTCACTGTAATAACTAATTAGAGAGTATATAACTCCATTGCTAACACTAGCAAGGGGGTACTCTTTCTGCCCCATCTTCTGATGTCTATGTCAGAAGCTTTCTCTATCTCCTTTATACTTTAATAAAACTTTATTACACAAAAGCTCTGAGTGATCAAGCCTCGTCTCTGGCCCTGGATTGAATTCTTCTCCTCCAGAGACTAAGAATCCCGGCATTTTTGCATGGTTAAGCAACAACCCTTCACTATGCAATATTGCTCTTTACAGCATTGAACCCTGCTTCCATCACCAGTCCCATTCACAACTGGGTGTTGTTTTTGCTTTGGCTCCATCCCTTCATTCTTTCTGGAGTTATTTCTCCACTGATCTCCAGTAGCATACTGGGCACCTACTGACCTGGGGAGTTCATCTTTCAGTGTCCTATCTTTTTGCCTTTTCATACTGTTCATGGGGTTCTCAAGGCAAGAATACTGAAGTGGTTTTCCATTCCCTTCTCCAGTGGACCACATTCTGTTATGTATATTACTTATATATTTATATATATGTAAGCAATTATACAATATATTATTGTATAATCATAATATATATAATTGTAACTAATTATGGGCTTCCCAGGTGGTGCTAGTGGTAAAGAACCCACCTGCCAATGCAGGAGATGTAAGAGATGTGGGTTCGATCCCTGGGTCAGGAAGATCCCCTGGAGGAGGGCATGGCAACCCACTCCAGTATTCTTGCCTGGAGAATCCCATGGACGGAGGAGCCTGGCAGGCTACAGTCCACATATGTATTGATTAATAATTATAATATATAGCTAATTATATATATAATTGTAACTAATTTATGTATATTTGTTTTGTTTCCAAAAATGATTCAAATATATGTTTATTTTAATATCCATTTGACAAAAAAATTATTAATAAACATATATTTATACCACTAAAGTTTTCAAGAAATTAGAGTTAAGTAATGTTACCTAATGCTTGTGAAAAAGAACATTTTGTCTTAAATTATAATTTTCTTTCTTCAATTATACAATTTTCATTTGAAAATTTAAGCAAATTCCAATTTCTTCTTAAATATTTAAATCTTACTTTCTATTTTCTTGAATATGTTTATTCACAGTTATTTTAAAGCCTATCTAAAAATTTTATTTTTGAATCCTCTATGTTTATTCTTGTATTATTATTTTTTAATATTAGTCATGTTAGATATCTGTGTTTCCTTTTCTGCTCGGTTCTGCTACAGTCAAATATTTTCTGTAAATTTAAACTAGAAATAATTTAAGCCTAAGATAATGTCATGTAATATTACACAAGTTTACAGGATTTGTATACACTTCTGGCAGATGGTTATTGGCACTAATAATCTCATATCTCTCAAATAAAATCAAATTTGAGGTTACTGATGCCTATTTTAGTCCCTCTAAGAACATATCTATTTGTGATTCACCTGCTCATCTAGGGAAGATCCTATATAGGCCAGGTATTAGAAGCTGACCAGTTCTAATATCTACTTTAGTTCTGTAGTCCCTTTATTTTATTGTGTAGTCTTACTATTCACAGTTCTTTTATTCCACCAAGGAGTTTTCTGTTGGAACCCTTCTACGTAGCATTGTGTATCTAAATTCAACAGCCATCAGAGGTAGAGTCAGAGTTTCCTTGCATTTGTCCACTTGTGCCTCCCTTGAGCTTTCTCTGTTCTTGTAGAAATTCCTGCTGTCTCATCCTAAACAACATCTATCCCTTAGGCTCACAGGTCCTTACTCCTTCATGTACCATTAATGGCTCTGATTCCCTAAAGCTTCCAGGGACCCCATATAACCAGGAAAAATGAAAAGCTTCTATCATCACAGATGTATAAGCTGGAAATGTTTTATAGCCCTTAGAAAATACTACCTCCAACTTGAGCACTTAAAATATGAGCAAAAAGCAAAGCAGTGAAAGTTGTTTAAATGATGAATAAACAGAAGTGGGCTACAGACAGGAGTAAGTCTGTTATGGGGCAGAAGGGCAAAGCTGGAA
This sequence comes from Odocoileus virginianus, assembly GCF_023699985.2. Taxonomy (NCBI): domain Eukaryota; kingdom Metazoa; phylum Chordata; class Mammalia; order Artiodactyla; family Cervidae; genus Odocoileus; species Odocoileus virginianus. The sequence continues at coordinate 329,812 of NW_027224290.1, forward strand.
GGCAAAATAGCTATCACTTTGTCAATGAAAAGAAGTGGGTAACTGTGGCTCAGGGAAAGAGATTGGCTATGGGTAGTTGGAGATAGGGAATTTGAGTGAGGTGGAAAATAATGAATTTTGTAGGAAAAAAAAAATTGTATAAAGCAATGCAGTAATGTGAGATGAGATGTGTTTGGGTATTTAGATAAGCAGAAGAGAGTATTTGAATAGAATGGTAAGAAAGGGCCTTGGGTAATTTTATACAAAAAGAAAGAAGGAAAAAATGTAATTTCGGAATGAGAGTGGAAATGAGGTCAAAGCTAGTAAACGGTGTAAGAGGTAATCTAGGGGATTTGAGCATGAGAGCACATAGATGGACAGAAAGGAGAGCTTGGGCAAAATCACATGTATAATCCACCTCCCGTTTTCCATACACAATAAAGAAGGATCTGATAAGTAACGACAGTGGCTTCCCTTTTCTTCAGGGATACACAGGAAGCAATTAATACATTTTTAACACAGAAGTGAACTGACTTGCCCGTGTCTTTAAGAATTCACAGCTCTAAGGAAAATTGATTTGAGGGAAGGATATAAAATGGAAGAAATTAGATTAGTTAAGTGGCTAATAAATAGAGGAAAACAAATAGTGCAAAGAAAAAGAAGAAAACAATAGAATAGGAAAGACGAGATCTCTTCAAGAAAATTAGAGATACCAAGGGAATATTTCACGCAAAGATGGGCTCAATAAAGGACAGAAATGGTATGGACCTATCAGAAGCAGAATATATTAAGAAGAGGTAGCACAAAAATAACTGTACAAAAATGATCTTCACGACCAAGATAATCACGATGGTGTAATCACTCATCTAGAGCCAGACATCCTGGAATGTGAAGTCAAGTAGGCCTTAGGAAGTATCACTATGAACAAAGCTAGTGGAGGTGATGGAATTCCAGTTGAGCTATTTCAAATCCTAAAAGATGATGCTGTGAAAGTGCTGCACTCAATATGCCAGCAAATTGGAAAACTCAGCAGTGACCACAGGACTGGAAAAGGTCTGATTTCATTCCAATCCCAAAGAAAAGCAATGCCAAAGAATGTTCAAACACCACACAGTTGCACTCACCTCACACACTAGTAAAGTAATGCTCAAAATTCTTCTAGCTAGGCTTCAGCAATATGTGAACCGTGAACTTTCAGATGTTCAAGCTGGTTTTAGAAAAGGCAGAGGAACCAGAGATCGAATTGCCAATATCTGTAGGATAAACAAAAAAGCAAGGGAGTTCCAGAAAATCATCTATTTCTGCTTTATTGATTATGCCAAAGACTTTGACTGTGTGGATCACAATAAACTGTGGAAAATTCTGAAGGAGATGGGAATACCAGACCACGTGACCTGCCTCTTGAGAAATATATATGCAGGCCAGGAAGCAACAGTTAGAACTGGACATGGAACAACAGACTGGTTCCAAATAGGAAAAGGAGTACATCAAGGCTGCATATTGTCACCCTGCTTATTTAACTTATATGCAGAGTACATCATGAGAAATGCTGGGCTGGAGGAAGCACAAGCTGGAATCAAGATTGCCAGGAGAAATAGAAATAACCTCAGATATGCAGATGACACACCCTTACAGCAGAAAGTGAAGAAGAACTAAAGAGCCTCTTGATGAAAGTGAAAGAGGAAAGAGAAAAAGTTGGCTTAAAGCTCAACATTCAGAAAACTAAGGTCATGGCATCCAGTCCTTCACTTAATGGCAAATAGATGGAGAAACAGTGGAAACAGTGACAGACTTTATTTTGGGGGCTCCAAAATCACTACAGATGTTGACTGCAGCCATGAAATAAAAAAGACGCTTACTCCTTGGAAGAAAAATTATGACCAACCTAGACAGCATATTAAAAAGCAGAGACATTACTTTGCCAACAAAGTCTAGTCAAGGCTATGGTTTTTCCAGTAGTCATGTATGAATATGAGAGTTGGACTATAAAGAAAGCTGAGCACCAAAGAATTGATGCTTTTGAACTGTGGTGTTGGAGAAGACTCTTGAGAGTCCCTTGGACTGCAAGGAGAGATCCCAACCAGTCCATCCTAAAAGAAATCAGTCCTGAATGTTCATTGGAAGGACTGATGTTGAAGCTGAAACTCCAATACTTTGGCCACCTGATGCAAAGAGCTGACTCATTGGAAAAGACCCTGATGCTGGGAAAGGTTGAAGGCAAGAGGAGAAGGGGATGACAGAAAATGAGATGGTTGGATGGCATCACTGGATCAATGGATGTGAGTTTGAGTAATCTCTGGGAGTTGGTGATGGACAGGGAGGCCTGGCATGCTGCAGTCCATGGGGTCGCAAAGAGTTGGACATGACTGAGTGACTGAATTGAACTGAACTGAAGTGACTAATATAATAGAAGAGGAATGCTGACAGAGGTAAGCAACGGAAGTGAATAAGTTAAAGTACTCTGGACCTTTAAATGAGAGGACGTGGATTTTAATAATCAAGGACAAAGCCTAGTTTTTACATTTGATCAATTGTGTAGCATGAGTTACATTTACTAAGATGGACATAGTAAGGCCATTGCTAAGAGTTCTTTCTTGGCCATGTGATCTTTGTTATGTCTTTAGACATAAAACAGAGACATCTGATAGACTATTGTATATCACTCTGGAGATCAGTAGAGAGTTAAGGATAGAGATGTATGGTGAAGTTGCCAGTGGATACTTTTTATGAGCAATTACTGAATAGAATATCTTAGGAAAAAGTGTAGTTATATATTAGAAATAAAAACAGAAGGAAGACCTGGGATACTTTTAGTATTTATAAATCTGGCACTGGAGTAGGACCCAATGAAGTTTTAAAGAAATAAATAAAATAGATCACTTAGTAGGGTAGGAGAAAATAAAGCATGTTTTCAAAAAATAATATATATGTAAAATATTTTCAGATGAGAACATAGTCAACAGTTTCACATACTGCTGAGAATTATAATGAGAACAGGAATATTTTTTGATTGGGTGACTAGTGATTATTTAGTGATTTGACTAGAACTGTTCCATTCAGGGAGGATGTTGGGCAGGATGCTAGAGTAATGAGAGTGTATATTTTGTAGACCACAACAGCTTTATAAGGCAGCATTCTTGTTGCAGTTCAGTTCGGTTCAGTTCAGTCACTCAGTCATGTCTGACTCTTTGTAACCCCATAGACTGCAGCACACCATGCTTCCCTGTCCATCACCAACTCTCAGAGCTTGCTCAAACTTATGTCCATCGAGTTGGTGATGCCATCCAACCATCTCATCCTCTGCCGTCAACTTCTCCTGCTGCCTTCAATCTTTCCAAGCATCAGGGTCTTTTTCAATGAGTCTGTTCTTCACATCAGGTGGCCAAAGTATTGACGTTTCAGCTTCAGCCTCAGTCTTTCCAATGAATATTCAGGACTGATTTCTTTTAGGATTGACTGGTTGAATCTCCTTGCAGTCCAAGGGACTCTCAAGAGTCTTCTCCAACACCACAATTCAAAAGCATCAATTCTTTGGTGCTCAGCTTTCTTTATAGTCCAACTCTCACATCGGTACATGACTATTGGAAAAACCATAGCTTTGACTAGAGGGACCTTTGTTGGCAAAGCAATGTCTCTACTTTTTAATATGCTGTCTAGGTTGGTCATAGTTTTTCTTCCAAGGAGCAACTGTCTTTTAATTTCATGGCTGAAGTTACCATCTACAGTGATTTTGGAGCCCCAAAAAATAAAGTCTGTCACTCTTTCCGCTGTTTCCCCATCTATTTGCCATGGACTTGATGCCATGATCTTAGTTTTCTGAATGTTGAGCTTTAAACCAACTTTTTCACTTTCCTCTTTCACTTTCATCAAGAGCCTCTTTAGTTCTTTAATTTTTGCCTAAGGGTGGTGTCATCTGCATATCTGAGGTTATTGACATTTCTTCTGCAATCTTGATTCCAGCTTGTGCTTCATCCAGCCTGGCATTTCACATGATGTACTCTGCGTATAAGTTAAATAAGCAGGGTGACAATATACAGCCTTGATGTACTCCTTTTCCTAATTGGAAACAGTCTATTGTTCCTCCACTCTGTACTAGGCATTGCATCCCAGGGAGGGAACCTCATAGCTCTCAATACATATGTCTCCCATATTTATGCTGTGCTCATTCTATATGTGCCAATAATAGGATAGTCCTTAGTGCATCATTTTGCAAAACATTCCTCTCCCATTATACATATTACCATGGCAGATATTTACCTGTTAGTTCCACCAGTTCTCAACCCAATTATTTATAACATCAAGACAAAGCAGATTTGCCAAGGCTTCCTAGGGATATTATTATCCAAAAGGATAGGGCTTGCTCACACTTAGATTCTCTGTTATTTCAACTTTTGCATCCATCACCTTCATCCTGAAGACTAAGCCTGTTAGAAATTCTTGGACATATTTGGTATATAATAATTCCATGATAGTTCACAAATTCCATATGTCCCTTCAAGAAAATCATTTCAGTTTCTATCACTATATCCTAGCTTTAAAGCATCTCAAAACCCTCGTGTCAGGAGAATTAGTAAGAGAGAATAATTTCATTCAAATATTTTATGGAGATATTTTCCATTCAAGTTTGAAGAGAAGTCCAATTTTCTATCTTATGAAAATAGAAAAATTCACTAAAATAGAAAAATTCACTAACGACTCAATGGTAAAAGAGGTAATACATAACAGAACTGATGTTGATAACTCATTATATTTTCTTTGAATTGTGTCAAAGTAGACTTCACACTCCATATTTTGAGTCAAATTGTATTCAAGTGGATGTTTAAATTTAGAGATGGAATAAATGAAACTATTGCATTTCTTTATTTCCTTTACTTCTATTGAAATGATTGTCAGAAAAAAATCTGCACAGTAAATAAAGTTCTTTTTCTTCAATGGAGAAAACTAGAAAAGCAATTCAAACTTTACAATAGAGAGACTCTATATTCATGAAATGTAGTGAAAACATCAAAATCCCTTGGTCAGTGTACACTCCTATTAAGTGTAATATCTCATGTACAGAAATATAAACAAAAATAGAGCAAGAGAGAACCCCTGCTCCATCACCATAAACTGTAATTGTCCGAGTTCCCTAGGAAATAAGAGGAAACAAGTTTTCAACATATTCTAATGGGAGAATAGAAATGGATCTAAGGTAGTTAGAAAGAGAGCTCAAAGAGAACATATTTGTTTTGTACAAATACTATTTTATATCACCCTCAAAGACCCCCTTGGTTAAATAAAGGGAAGCTGAAAAACATAATAAATACATTTTTTAAGGATTATGGCTAGATACTCTGAAAAGAGGAAAGAATACATAAAATAATTTAAAAAATTAAAGCTATTAGGAATCATAGTTTAAAAAATTCATTTAGAAAGTAAACCGGCTCAGGGAACAGAATAAAAATAGAGAACAAACTCTGCAGTTCCCAGTGAATTGAAAATAGAAAAAATAATCTGTGAAAATTATGTTAAAATTAAATGAGATATGAATGTAGATTTTATAGCAAAAGGATCCACTGAGCTGTGTTCAACTATGTTGAAAAACTTAATATGCAAAGATTTATCTGACACTTTCTCTCTTATGCTTGAGCGACTGGCATTTCTGAGGTGAATCCCCCATTCTGGGAGAAAAAAGACTTTCATTTGATTAACCAAGAAATGAACATCAGGCTTCCTGTAAAAAAAAAGAGGGGAGGATTACACCTATTAGAACTTCAACATATATTAAGCTGGCCAGTAGTGATAGTGATGGTGATAAACACAAAGACAGATATAGAAAGTAACAGAGGTATACATATATATATATCCCATATATATATATATATGGGATAGACACCTCTCCTTTGTCTTAATTAAGGTTCTGTCAGGAAAAAATAAAGTTGTTCTCAAACTGGATAATATGAAGACTTTGATACAGGCATCAGGGGTCATTGAAAATATGTGGACAAGATTTGGTAAAACCAAGAAGAAATATTTATATACATATTTTATAAATATATCATTGATGTATATGTTATAGTACTACAGAAGGGGAATTGATGCCAATGTTAGTCCTGAAGTGGCAAGGGAACAAAATTTTTTACCAGAACATGGGAAGGACAGCATGTGGAGAAGGACACTCAGCCTGAGCTTTCCCTTTCTGTAGAAAGATGCAGCCACCATGAGGAAGCCACAGTGAGGATTGTTGGGGAGTCAAGGGGGTAAACATTCCAACTGTATGTTCTGGATTCTTGCTTCCTGTATTGTCCATTAGTGATCAAGTCAAATCAGAAGTCAGAGAGCAAAGGGACCTGTTGATTGAGCTCACTGTGGTCAAGACAGAGCAGGGCAGATCTGGAAAACAGCCTAAGGATGCCCTTCTGCAAGCATTCTGCCTTTCATATTTGTATCTGCTGTCAACTACACACATATAGTTCAGGCTTTGTGGTCTCAGTAGTGCTTATCTTGTAGCTATAAATGTGAATATTTGTAAATCATTCAAGTAAATCATTCAAAATTGAGCTTATGGTCTTGGTTGACAAAGAATTTAGCAGTGAGAGATGAAATTGCTTTTTTTTTGTTTGTTTTTAACGTATTCCTTTTTTTTTTTTACATGAGAAATATACAGACCATATAGTAAAGGAGTGTGGTTGCACTTACTAAAAACAATCCTCTAAATCTGAGGTCATTGAACATATCCAACTTGGATGATATCAAAGTGATTTAAATGTGCTCAGTTGCTCAGTTGTGTCTGACTGTTTGTGACTCCCATGAACTGTAGCCCCCCAGGCTCCTCTGTCCATGGGATTTTCCAGACAATAATACTGTAGTGGATTGCCATTTCCTTCTCCAGTGATTTAATTTAATAGTACAAAAAGTTAAGTGTAAGGATAATTCTGAGGTATCCCATGCCAATGAAAGAAGTAAGTTCAAATCACTTATCTGGTAATTTCACAACAAGATATGGGAAGATGGAAGTGTGAAGGTTTTTCTAGTGGCAGGATAAAAATAGCCTCATATTCATGGACTGTTATTGGATGGTGAATTTATTTTAATAACTGAGTAAATATTATTTATGAGAATTATTTCTTCTGTTGTAGTAATTACTTGTATTTTTCAACTCCTGAAAAAGCTAACTGTCAATGAGTATCTTATATAGTACCGGAAGATTAGCAAGCTTTGCCATGTGTAATCAGCAATATCTTATTTAATTGAATTGATGATAGATTTGTTAAGATTTAAATTAGTATCAGTTCAGTTCAGTCACTCAGTTGTGTCCTACTCTTTACGATCCCTTGGACCACAGCATGCCAGGCTTCCCTGTCCATCACCAACTCCCGGAGTCCACCCAAACCCATGTCCAATTAGTATTGCAAGGTTCAAAACTACAAAAAAGGTTAACTGTAAAACACATTTTTAAAAGAAATCCCTGTACTAGACAGTTAGAAGTCAATATTTTTAAGACAATTTTATTCACCCTGAGAGGAAATTTCTTATCATTCAGTAGCCCACATGCCAACTCTACTACATAGCTTAATCACCAGTAGATATTTAGAAGTCAAAATTGTTGACAGACATATGGCCCTTCATTCAGTGAAAGAAAGCATCTATACATAATCAAATCAAATTTATACAGTCTCTTTTATCAGTAAAAACTCTATGCCACAGAGAATCACACTTGGCATTATTGCTTATGATCTTTAAAATGGGTTTCTTTTTTTCATTGTGGTTTTAAGGTTACAGTAAATTTGAGTGAAAGCTATGGAGATTTCCCATACACTCATTTCAATAGTTTAGAAGGAAGCAATTCGCATAAGTAAGTTTCATTTTTATATTGTATGTGATAACAGTACCAACTTAGAGCCATTCAAACCCCTAAGTCCTGTGTAAGTTGTTCTCATTGGCCCCATAGCTAACAACCTTTACTACTCTACCGTATTCTGGATACAAGCTAGTATTTCATCTCATGTTGCACTACCTACTTTGTTCCAGACATTGAAGTGATAAATACTTGAGACTCTCTGTAGCCTTCTTGCCTTTGAATTTCCAAACTGCAATATCTGCAATGGTAAAGGGAGGATTTGGGGAAGGGCTATAAACTGAAATAGTGACAGGGACAGGGTTATAGGCACAGTCTTGCATTTCTCATGGAGACTCATATCTCTAAGGATTAGAGGAAGACTTATTAACTCATGCATCTTGCTTTGAGAATTAAAATAATCTCTCATGTGAAGAGGAATTATTCTACCAAGCAGGTAAGGACTGGGAAAAGAAAGAGTGGGAAGTAATAGAAAAACACAAAGTGGGGCTTGAGAGACAAGAGAGAAGGGCAGACACCCAAAGTGTGAGAACAAACACCAAGGGAATGGATCAAGAAGGAAAAGATTCTTAGTTTATTAGAGGATATCCTTTCTCCGAATATCTTTATTATTCATACCCTGTGCAAAACATTCAAGCCAGACACAGAGTTTTCAGATAAGACTTGCCTAATATACCCTAGACTTGCATGACACATGGTCTGTTTTCTGTCAGGACATGATTGCTTACACAGGGTGAAGGACTATTATCAGACATAACAAAGAGGAATTCCAGAATATGAGTGGGATTATACCAGATAACCTTTGAGGTCCCTTCTAATCCTAATTACCAGTGATTTTAATATGAAATTAATTATGGCCTAAATTCACATTAAGATCTTCAGATTTCTGAGTTTATAACTAACTCCACAAACTCCATCCTCCTCCTGTGGAGATGTGGAAGATAGCACAACGCAATGTAAATGCATTTAAAATTGTTAAGATCAGTAACAATAGGAATTGGATTATCAAAATGAACAGGTGCTACCTAAAGGAGGTTGTGAAATAACAGACCAGATTCTAGTGAATATGGACTATAATGAATATTTATGTCGTGGTAACTTCAGAATGCTAATATGATTTCTCAAATTCCTAGTTTACTAAAGTCCCAAAGATCTCATCTTACTCTTAATGAGACTTCCCCCTCTATCCTAGAGTCTGCTTTTTTTGTTGTTTTTTCCAAATCTGTCACTGAATAAAATGAGAAGTGAATATGTGGTGTCATAATGATCAGAGGAGATTCTGGATAGAAAAAAAATATTAAGAAGCAATTTATATCTCTGGCTATACTGAAATTTATGGATGAAAAGGAAATGAAACTGATACAATTCACTTTCTACTTCTCAGGCTACCTAGGTCACTTGTGAGATGCCTGTTCATGATGTTTTCCTCCAAAGGAGGATACTTCGTAGTCTCCCTGTATGTTCCTCCTCCTATTATACTTTAAACAATTCTTGTTGGTAGTACTGTTGTCATCATCATTGTTGTCATTATCATCATCATCCAAAAGGCTCTTTGCTAAGTATTTTACACACAATATGTCCTTCATCTTAGCACATCCTTTCAAATTGTTACTTTCTTCATTTCAGAGAGGAGGCAACTTTGGTACAGAGAGAAGAAAAAGTGATTTGGTCAAAATTAAACTGAGAAAAACATTGAAACCAGAACGCAGCTTAGGTTAAAGTGATTGCAGAGAAACAGATTCTAAATAAAGAAGATGTTGAATAACTGTCTCCTTAAAATCTTGGTGAAGGGTCAGTAAGATGACAAAACACATACTCTAGATCAGGTATCTTCCCAGTTTTCAATGAAACTTCGTTTACTCCTTTTTGATGATTCAAAGAAACCTTCTGAAATCAGAAAAAGTGTCTGAATCGAGTGGGCAGTGAACTGAAAACCATAATTCTAAATTTGGATTATGGTGTAGAAATTGGAAAAGAACAAAGGAAGGGATAATATTGGAAAAGCTGGGCATTAAATGTAATAATTAGTGCAGGGGTAGACAGGAAGATGAAGTAGATAGGAATTTGGTGAGTTAAATTGCAGGTCAATAAGAGGTATCAGTTCATATTATATGTGTTAGAACTTAATTGTAATAAGAGTTAAAAAGCATGAATCTGTTTCTGTAATATACATATTTGGTGTCTTGATTATGAATCTTTCAGTTCCTAGAAAGTTATTAAACATCCAAGGCAAGAATCTTTTGCAATCAGGGTTTATTTACCTGTAACTAGAGGGGACTGCACTCTTTCCAGGTGACTCAGTGGTAAAGCATCCTCCTACCAATGCAGGAGACATGGGTTCGATCCCTAGGTCAGGAAAATCCTCTGAAGGGGAACATGGCAACCAATTCCAGTATTCTTGCATGGAAAATCCCACGGACAGAGCCTGAGATGCTACAGTCCATGAGGTCACAAAAGAGTCCAACATGACTTAGCAACTAAAATAAAAACAGCAAGAGGAGACTGAGAGGCTTTGACCTCCCAAAGGCTAAAGTAGACTTTCCAAGATAGCATGATGACAATTTATTAGTTTACAGTTAGAGGCAATCTGTCCCATGGATTAGAATTTTGGTAAGCATGGATGCTTGTCAAAAGAAGGGCAAGTGGCTCATCTTCTTACTTCAGAAGCATTGACTACAGAAGAAGTACTGGAATCTAACAGGCAAAAATATATTAACTCTTTCATCCAAGTAGAAAATATTTAGTGTCAAGATTAGACACAGTAGGCTTTTTTTTGGTCTTTAGATTTTTTTTTATTTTGTTTTCTCTTGATTTTGCTTTGAATCATGAGTTTCTATTCAATCTTTCCCCAACCCCTATATATCTATCATTTTGCTTTTTTTTGCAGATAGAGCCTGTCTCCAAATAATAAATCAGTTCCTAAACATAGCAGGAAGAAGGTTTGGAATCTTTAAATGCAGAGTCAGTCAATTGTACTTTGCTTATATTACATAGAAAAATTACATATTTATAACCTTTAAAAATCATACATTCTTCTGTCTATCTTAACTTATATTTAGTTCTTGGGGATACTAGCCTGAGACTAAATTGATGTTAGAGTTGATTTTCAGTGGGTACCAACCCTGTGGCATCACTTACATAGCCAGAGATAGGTTAGTAAGAGCACAAACTATGCTGATCAATACTCACCTGAATTCTGTAACTTGCCTTGCATGGTGTTTTAGTATTACTGAAAAACCTATCAAGCTAAGACAGGAAAGACACTTCATACAAGTCACTGCCAAAGTCATTTTTTTTTCATTTATTTTTATTAGTTGGAGGCTAATTACTTTACAATATTGTAGTGGTTTTTGTCATACATTGACATGAATCAGCCATGGATTTACATGTATTCCCCATCCCAATCCCCCCCTCTCACTTCCCTCTCCACCCCAAAGTCATTTTTTTTTTTAAACAAAAAGTGCTAATGTATGAACAGTGACTCTGGTTGAGGATCTTCCTGAAGAAAAATATGAAATGAAAAATGTCTAAAGTGGGGTTTGTGTGTACTGTTCTGGGTAGTGTCTTTAGAAGGGGATTACCTATATTCATAGAACATGATAATACATTTGCATTTGAGAAGAAGAAGGGAAGATCCTTGTGGTTATAAAAGTGGATGTTTTTCTTAATGGACAATGCTCAGTTAGAAATTAAGAAAGACAAAGCAAAACTGTGAGGGTAAATATAGGAGTGATTATAGGACAGACTGAAGTTTTGTTTTGTTTTTTGTGACACAGGTGCTGATCTTCTCATTTGTTTCCCCTCTGGAGTGTGATTGTGAATCTGGATTGTGGTTTAACAGTAAGCCCTATGGCAACTGCAAACTCCAGCAATATCCTCTCCTCCACCTTCTGTCTCACAGGTATCCCTGGATATGAGGAATTTCACCACTGGATTTCCATCCCATTCTGTCTCCTCTACCTTGTTGGAATCATGGGTAACTGTACTATCCTACATATTGTCCGGACAGACCCCAGGCTCCATCAGCCCATGTACTACTTCTTGGCCATGCTTTCTCTCACTGACATGGGCATGTCCTTGCCCACAATGACATCACTCTTCAGGGTGTTGTGGTCCATTTCCAGGGAGATCCAGTTCAACACCTGTGTGGTCCAAATGTTTTTCATTCACACTTTCTCCTTCACTGAATCATCTGTGCTCTTGGCCATGGCCCTTGACCGATATGTGGCCATCTGCCACCCACTAAGATATGCTACCATTCTCACTCCAACACTTATCACTAAAATTGGAATTGTAGCCCTGCTTAGAAGTGCCCTTCCTGTGATTCCAAGTGTGGCCCGACTGGCCTTCTTTCCTTTCTGCCATTCTCACACCCTTTCTCATTCTTACTGTCTGCACCAGGATATGATCCGCCTTGCCTGTGCTGACACCAAGTTTAACGTTATATATGGAATGGTTATGATCATTTTGCTGTGGGGAATGGACTCTCTGGGTATTTTTGTGTCTTATGTTTTCATCCTTCACTCAGTATTAAAAATTTCATCTCAGGAGGGGAGATTTAGGGCCCTCAACACATGTGCATCCCACATTTGTGCTGTTCTTATTCTTTATGTGCCTATGATTGGGGTCTCTATTGTCCATCGTTTTGCCAAACACTCATCCCCTCTCATCCACATCTTCATGGCACATATCTACCTGCTAGTTCCACCTGTGCTCAACCCAATCATCTATAGTGTAAAGACAAAGCAGATCCGCCAAGGAATTCTCCGCCTGCTTTTCCCTCTAAGAATCAGTTCTTCTGTGATGTAGACATGTCCTCAACACAGTGATGACATGAATCATAATTTTGTAAATATATAGTGATTTGTCTCCTCTCTATGTTGGCACCAGGGTTACAAAAAAAAATTACTTAAAAAAAAAAAGCAGAAATAGTTCTGACAGTACATTGTTAAAAATCCTAAAGAAGAGGGTTCGTGTCTACTGGATTTATAATATACTGACTTAACATGAACTTCCAAGTTCCTTCAAAGTATGAACATGTTGGAGCAGAGTGAGCTGGAAATCACTTCCATCTGTGGTTTCTCATTTTAATCCTAATCTGATTCAATGCTGATTGTCTATGAAGTTTTCCTTTATTATTCTAAACCCATTTTCTTTGCTTCTTGATACACTGTATTATTCAGGGAATCTTATATTACCTTTTGCATCATGTAAGTGTGTTTGTAAATCTACTTATGCTAACTTTCTTAAAGTCGAAAAAACCTTACCTTGATGTAAGAGCATATTAAGTTTCCAAAAGGAAATTTTCGAACTTCATGGCCCATCAGCATCATCTTTTAAAGTTTTACTCACATGTTCTATTCTTTCTGAGGATATTTAGTTTCATCAGGAATAGAAAGGAGCAACTATCATAGTTTTATTTAATTTTTAGAAATAAGCTTATTCTTTCAGAAAGCCAAAGCTCAGTGATTTTTTATGTCCCTGAGATAATGTCATGTGAAGGCAGTGATTATATAATCTACTGGATTAGATGTATCCAATAATAATTTAGGATATAGTATTTAAACATTAAAAAAATCTAACTCACTGAGGTGTAGATACTTAAAAGTTTATAGTAATAGGAAACAGGTAATACAGATCTCAATTTTTATCTAGAACTCTTTTCAATATATAAACTGTCTTCACCTTTCTCTGAAAGGTGCATAGTTGTGCATAGAGTTGTATTTACAAACTTGTAAGTTTAATCGAAATTTCTTAGTTCACATGTCTATACTTACTGAAAGAGAAGAAATAAATGAAGCAGAAAATAAAACTTTAAGAATGCCTTGTAACTCCCAGTTTTTATATTGGTCTTAATGATAAGTAGTATGTTTTCACAAATCTTATTCTGTCTACTGTAGGAACTGTGTCTCAAGGATTTTGCTACCTGTGTAAATCAACATTATGTTTAGTGTAAAAGAGTCACTTAATAATTATTCAATGCTATTCTCTCATATAATCCCACCCTTACATTCTCCCACACAGTCCAAAAGCCTGTTCTTTACATTTGTGTCTCTTTTGCTGTCTTACATATAGGGTCACCATTACTGTCTTTCTAAATTCTATATATATGTGTTAATATACTGTATTTGAGTTTCTCTTTCTGACTTACTTCACTCTGTATAATAGGCTCCAGTTTCATCTACCTCATTAGAACTGACTTAAATGTGTTCCTTTTTATAGCTGAGTAATATTCCATTGTGTATATGTACCACAACTTCCTTATCCATTCATCTGCTGATGGACATCTAGGTTGCTTCCATGTCCTAGCTATTGTAAACAGTGCTGTGATGAACATTGGGGTACATGTGTCTCTTTCAATTCTGGTTTCCTTGGTGTGTATGCCCAGCAGTGGGATTGCTGGGTCATATGGCAGTTCTATTTCCAGTTTTTTAAGGAATCTCTACACTGTTCTCCATAGTTGCTGTATTAGTTTGCATTCCCACCAACAATGTAAGAGGGTTCCCTTTTCTCCACACCCTCTCCAGCATTTATTGTTTGTAGATATTTTGATGGTAGTCATTATGACCAGGGTTTGATGGTCCCTCATTGTGGTTTTGATTTGCATTTCTCTGATAATGAGTGATGTTGAACATCTTTTCATGTGTTTCTTAGCCATCTGTATGTCTCCTTTGGAGAAATGTCTGTTTAGTTCTTTGGCCCATTTTTTGATTGGGTCGTTTATTTTTCTTGTTTTGAGCTGCATGAGTTGCTTATATATTTTGGAGATTAATTCTTTGTCAGTTGCTTCATTTGCTATTATTTTCTCCCATTCTGAAGGCTGCCTTTTCACTTTGCTTATAGTTTCCTTTGTTGTGCAGAAGCTTTTAATTTTTATCAGGTCCCATTTGTTTATTTTTGCTTTTATTTCCAATATTCTGGGAGGTGGATCATAAAGGATCTTTCTGTGACTTATGTCAGAGTGTTATGTCTATGTTTTCCTCTAGGAGTTTTATAGTGTCTGGCCTTACATTTATATCTTTAATCCATTTTGAGTTTATTTTTGTGTATGGTTCTTTTACGGGTGGTTGACCAGTTTTCCCAACATCACTTGTAAAGAGATTGTTGTTTCTCTATTGTATATTTTTGCCTTCTTTGTCAAAGGTAAGGTGTCCATAGGTGTGTGGATTTATCTCTGGGCTTTCTATTCTGGTCCACTGACCTATATTTCTCTCTTTGTGGCAGTACCATACTGTTTTGATGACTGTAGCTTTGTAGTATAATCTGAAGTCACGAAGGTTGATTCCTCCAGTTCTATTCTTCTTTCTCAAGATTGCTTTGGCTATTCGAAGTATTTTATGTTTCCATACAAGTTGTGAAATTATTCTAGTTCTGTGAAAAATACCGTTGGTAGCTTGATAGGGATTACATTGAATCTATAGATTGCTTTGGTTAGTATACTCATTTTCACTGTATTGATTCTTCTGATCCATGAACACAGTATATTTCTTTATCTACTTGTGTCATCTTTGATTTCTTTCATCAGTGCTTTATAGTTTTTCCTGTATATAGGTCTTTTGTTTCTTTAAGCAAATTTATTCCTAAGTACGCTACTCTTTTCATTTTTTTAATTTGTATTTTTATTGAAGTATATTTGATTAATAATGTTGTGAGAGTTTCAGATGTACAGCAAAGTAACTCAGTTATACAGACACATGTATCTATTCTTTTTTAAATTATTTTTCTTTAGGTTTCTATAGAATATTGGCCAGAAGTCCCTGTGTTATACTGGATTATCTACTTTAAAAATAGCAGTGTGTACATGTCAATCCCAAACTCCCACTCTCCCCCAACTTGTAACAATGAGTTTGTTCTCTAAGTCTGTGTGTCTGTTTCTTTTTGTAAATAAGCTCATTTGTATTTTTTTTTATCTTCTGCATGTAAGTAATATCATATATTTGCCTTTGTCTAATTTACCTCATTTAGTATGATAATCTCGAGGTCCATCTAAGTTGCTCCAAATGGCATTATTTTGTTATTTTTTAATGGCTGGATAATATTCCATTTTATGTATGTACAACATCTTCTTTATTCATTCATCTCTCTATGGACACTTATGTTGCTTCCATGTCGTGGCAATTGTTAATAGCGCTGCAGTGAACAGTGGGGTTCATGTGGCCTTTCCAACCACGTTTTTCTCCAGGTGTTTGCCCAGGAGTAGAATTATTGAATCAGAGATGAATTTTGAATATACAAAGGAATGAATGACTGAATGAATAAATAGATGCCACAGTTATATTATGAACTGAGAGGGAAGCTTTATTTTGTCCAGCCCAGCCCTCCAGCAAGTAGCTAGCTCTCTTAAAGTGAAAACCCTCCTACTCTTGCCTAGAATTATGATATGATATAAACATCTATCCCAATTTTATATAGACTTATAAGTTGAGACAGTCTTACACATATTGTTTTGTTTCATAAAGCCATGAGTATTTGCTTGTGCCCTAAAAGCATTGTCTGCCTATCTGAAAAATCTGCAAGATATCCAGAAGACCAAATAATAATTCATTTTTTCCAGTCTCCTATCATTAGGAAAAATGTAATGCAATTATTTTCATGATGTCAAATGTTATTCTTTGGATTATGCATTTATCTTCTTTATTTGCAGAAAGTCCTTTGTGGCAAAACACAAAAAATTTAAAAAGCACAAAATCAGAATACAGAATAATACTCTTCACCATTTAAGTGATTAGTGTTTTCCTTTATGCATGCATTATTCCAAAATACATCATTAGCACACTTAGTCATTCAGTCACTTGATTGAATAACTTAAACCATAAAAGCATTATTTCCTTTAAAAAAGTACAGTGTGGATAACCACCTCATTATACAGTCTAGAAAAAGCCATATGCATTTATAAAGAGAATAATAGTACAGATATTTTTAAGACACCCAATTCATTTAATTCAACCACTTGGCCATATATAGGTTTCTATTATATTCATTATGTACTTTTTTATTGTCTAATGCCAAAGAAATATTTTAGCTCTTTTATAAATGAATAGGTAAATGTTTTATAGTGGAGATAAGAAATTGCATTATAGGAATTATGACAAATGTTTATAAATGATAAAACTTGCCCCATGAACCATAAAATACAATTTGCAAGAATGTTTGGCATAAGAAGAGTTAAGTTAGGAAAATGCATGTGCATACATAAAAGTGCCAGATGAATCCAGTGAACATAATCCTGATCATTACCACAAATTTCATTTTCTTCGGAATTTGTCCTGACATAATTTCACCCCCATTAAATCAGAATAAGGAATAAAATATATTGATTTAAATTAGCAATCTGACCCAATATAGGGCAGTTAAACTCCTTGTCCAACAATCATTGTAGCTGAGACCAGATAGGGTCACTAAATCTAAAAAAGTTCATCCTCTCCTGCTGTTGAGGTCCTGTGGCAGCCTGGCTCTTTTTCCTACCTAAGTTGTAGACATTCAGATTACCTTTGGCTGTCAAGACATTTGCAGAATATTTCAATGAAGTGTCCTGCTTTGCAGGTGTCGGATAGGCTAGCCAAGTGGCATGCTTCCCTGGTGGCTTAGACAGTAAAGAATCCACCTGCAATGCAGGAGACCTGGTTTGATCCCTGGGTTGGGAAGATTCCCTGGAAGAGGGCATGACAACCCACTCCAGTATTCTTGCCTGGAGAATCCCATGGACAGAGGAGCCTGGTGGGCTACAGTTCATGGAGTTACAAAGAGTTGGACACAAGTAAGTAACTAAGCAGAGTAACAGCACTGAACTCAAGTCATTCCCAGTACTTAGGTTATAGATTTTATGTTCCTCAACAGTTTAAGTCCTTAATAAGTCCCTCTGATTGGCTACTCCATAGCTAACATTCTTTATTGAGTGCAAGCATGTCTGTCAGCCACTCAGGCTTATCTGACTCTGATAGCTCATGGTGAAGGATTCATGATCTCCAAAGAAGATTTAGCTTTGGGACCAGGGACCAGGCTTGATCACTCAAGAGCTTTTGTGTAGCAGAGTTTTATTAAAGTATAAAAAGAGACAGAGAAAGCTTCTGACATAGACATCAGAAGGGGGACGGAGAGTGCCCCCCTTGCTAGTCTTAGCAAGGGAGTTATATACTTTTTCAATTGGTTATTACAGTAAATCAAAAGAATGTCTCAAGGTTGTAAAGGTCTTACCAGACCCACTCCCACAATTTACATTTTAAGATAACAGGATTAGAACTAACAATAGAAAGATCTTACCAGACCCACTCCCATAATATACATTTTAAGATGACAGGATTAGTCAGAAGGTTCTTAAGAAGGAGAAACATGTCCTCCAGCAAGATACATTGTTATATTGACTAAAACAAAGCAATGTAGAAAAAAATGTTTGCCCTTGTTTCCTCCTTGGGAACTCCAGACCCGTATCTCCTCTTTGAAAGCCCCAGACCCCCTCTCCTCCTCCTCCTCCTCCTCCTCTTCCTCCTCCAGGACACTTGACTTCTTGTCAACCTACCTAGAAATTGATCCTCTCAACTCTCTGTGACTGTATGCACTGTAGCCCACCAGTCTCCTCTGTCCATGGAATTTTCTAGGCAAGAATGACAAGTGGGTTGCCATTTCCTAACTAGGGGGTCTCCCTGACCCACCAACAAACCTACGTTTCCTGTGCCTCCTGCATTAGCAGGCAGATTCCTTACCACTGAGCCACCTGGGAAGCCCAGCATCTTTATTACCTTGCCATATTCTGGATACAAGATAGTATTTCATTATATGTCACACTACCACATTTGTTCCAGACATAGGGGTGATAAATATTTGGGACTTTCTATAGCCTCCTGCCTTTGTATTCCCAAACTGCATTATAGGAAATGGAAAACAGAGAATTTGGGGAAGGGCCCTAAAGTAAAATAGTCGTGCAGACAGGGTTGCAGGCATGGTCCTGCATTTCTCATGGGGGCTCACATCTCTAAGGACTGAAGGAAGACTTATTAACTCACCCATCTTTCCTTGAGAATTAGAGCAGTCACTCATGACTAGAGCAACTATTCTATCATTAGGTGGGGATTGGGAAAAGTAAAACTGGGAGGTAATAGGAAAATACAGAGGGAGCTTGAGAGAACAAAGAGAGCAGAGCAGACACCCAAAGTGTGAGAAGAAGGGCCAGGGGGATGGTTTGAGAAGGAAGAGGTTCTCAGGTTATTAAAGGGCGTACTTTCTCCAAATCTTTATTGTCTGTACCCATAGACAGAGGATTCAAGCCAGATATAGGTTTTTCAGATAGAACTTGCCTAATATATCCTAGACTTTCATGGCAAGTAGTCTCCTGTCTGTCCATGGACATGACTGTTTACACAGCATAAAGGAATATTACCAGACATAACAGGAGAGGAATCCAAAATAAGAGTGGGATTACAGCAGATAGCATTTCAGGTCCCTTCCAATCCCATGTATCAGTGATTTTAACATGATATTAACTAATAATTATATTCTAAACTTTAAGACCTTCAGATTATTGAGTTTATTAACTAATTCCAGACTCCACCCTCCTCCTCTGGGGATGTAGAAGATATCAAAAGGCAATGTGAAACAGGTGCTACAACATAGGGGTTGTGAAAAAAAAAATAGATGGGCCAGATACTAATGAATATGGAGAATAATGAATATATATGTTGCAGTAACATCAGAATGCTAATGTGATTGCTCAGATTCCTACTTCACTGAAGTCCCAAAGATCTCATTTTAACTTTTGGTGAGATTTCTCATTCTATTTTGGACTCTTCTTTTATCCCCCAAAATTGGTGCTGAATAAAATGGAAAGTATATATGCAGTGTCATCATATTGATCAGAGGAATTTCTGGGTAGAAAAAATACTAAAGAGCAATTCATATCTCTGGCTATACTGAATATTTAGTTGATAAAAAAGAAATGAAACTGATACAGTTCACTTTCTACTTCTCAGACCATCTAGGTCACTTTGAACATAGCCATTCATGGTGTTTCCTCTAGAGAAGGATACTCCATAGTCTCCCCTTGTCTTCCTCTCTCATTATACTTCAAACAGTCATTGGTGTTATTGTTATTGTTGTCATCATCATTGTTCTCATTTTCATCACTATCATCATCATAGAAAAGGCTCTATGCTGACAAATTTACACACATTATCTCCTTCACCTTAGCACATTTCATCAAATTATTATTATCTTCAGTTTATAGAGGAGACAACTCTTCTACAGAAGAGAGAAAGAAAAAGAAGTCATTTCATCTAAATTAAAGTGAGTAAGCTTTGAAACCAGAATATAACTTAAGTTAATGTGATTGCAGGGCCAGAGAAATAGATTCTACATAAGAGAGGTGTTAGATAGCAGTCTCCTTTCAACTTCAGAAGAAGGTCAGTGATATGATGAAAAATGACCTCTAGTTCAGGTATCTTCCAGTTTTCAATGAAACTTCATGTTTACTTCTTCTTGGTAATGGGAGAGAACATTTATAAAATTGGAAAAATGGTTTGAATTGACTATGCAGTAAGATAAAAAGAACCAGATTTTTAAATTTTAATTATAGAATAGAAATTAGAAAAGAATCACCAAAAAGAAAGGATAATATTAGTCAATCTGAGCATTAAAAGTAATAATCAGTGCAATTTTGGACAGGAAGGTGATGAGATAGACCAGAATTTGAGAAGTTAAATAGCAGGGCCATAAGAAGTATCAGTTCATACTGTATGTTGGTAGAACTAAGTGTAATATGAACAGTCAGGAAGATTGAATTTGTTTCTGGAATTTACTTATTTGATGTCTTGATTATGGATCTTGCATTTCTTAGAAAATTATTAAACAATTTGGGGAAATATTTTCTGTAATCAAAGATATTACATGGAACTAGAGGAGACAGAGGGGATTTCATGTCACAGAATGTCAAAGAAAACTTTCCAAGACAGAAGATGCTGATTTATTAGTTTACAGTGGAAGGTAATTTGTTCCATAGACTTTAAATTCTTAAACTAATATTTTGGTGAGCATGGAGCTGGGCAGTTGATGAGCAAGTGGAGTTTAAGAAATGGCTCACCTTTCTTAATACAGAGATGTCTTTCTTGACCACAGAAGAAATCCTGGAATCTAGAGGGGGAAAGTGTATTTTCTCATTTGAGCAGAAGAGTTTTAGTGTGAAGATCAGATGCCAGTAGGCATTTTTTTGTGCATTTTACTTTTGTTGTTGTAGTTGTTGTAATTTTTTCCTCTTGTTTTTGCTTTGAAGGATAAATTTCTACTCTCTCAACAACCCCTATATCTTTTGTTTTGCATTTTTGGTAGAAAGAATCAGTCTCTAAATGATTAATCTGTTCTGAAACAACAGGAAGAATGTTCTGAATTTTTCAAATCAGATTCAAAATCAATTATAGTTTGCTTAACATCACATATAAAATTATATATTCTATAATTATAAATTTTAAAATCTACACAATCATCCTAAGCTGTATTTGCCTCAAGGAGATGCTAATCCAAGAACATACAGATATCAGAGTTGATTCTATGTGGCTACCATTCCCTTATTATCAATTACCTAGGTGACGCTAGTGTTACAGAACCTGCCTGACAAATCAGGAGACCTAAGAGTCGTGGGTTCAATCTCTGGGTCAAGAAGATCTTCTGGAGGAGGATATGACAACTCACTCCAGTATTCTTGCCTGGAAAATCACCTGGACAGATGAGACTGGCAGGTCCCAGTCTATAGGGTCACAAAAAGTAGGACATGCCTGAAACAACTTAGCACGCATGCATGGATGCCATCACTGTAGTATCAGTTATGTAGTCAGAGATATGTTTAGTAAGAATAAAAAACATCCTGACCAAGTCTTGCCTGAATACCATAAAGATGCCTTGCCTGATATTCTAGTATTGCTGAAAAAGCTATCAAGCTTAGACAAAGACATTCATATAAGTCATTTCAGGAGTCTTTTTTTTTTTTTTCCAAAGTGGATTAATATAAGACCAGTAACTCTGGTCAAGATTGTTCTAAAGAAAAGCATTTAAAAAAAGAAAAGAAAAGCATTAATTAATAATGCAATCTACAGTGGTTTTGTGTGTGCTTCTCTGGAGGGTAGTGTCTTTAGAAGGATTTTGTGCATGTTCAAACAGCATGTTAATAGTTCTGCACCTGAGGAGAAGGGAAAGTCATTATGGTTATAAAAGTGGATGTTTTTCTTAACTGATGACATTGAGCAATGAAATAAATAAAAACAAAGCAAAACTGTGAGGGTAAATATAGGAGTGATTATAGGACACTCTGAAGTTTTGTTTTGTTTTTGTGACACAGGTGCTGATCTTCTCATTTGTTCCCCTCTGGAGTGTGATTGTGAATCTGGATTGTGGTTTAACAATAAGCCCTATGGCAACTGCAAACTCCAGCAATATCCTGTCCTCCACCTTCTATCTCACAGGTATCCCTGGATATGAGGAATTTCACCACTGGATTTCCATCCCATTCTGTCTCCTCTACCTTGTTGGAATCATGGGTAACTGTACTATCCTACATATTGTCCGGACAGACCCCAGGCTCCATCAGCCCATGTACTACTTCTTGGCCATGCTTTCTCTCACTGACATGGGCATGTCCTTGCCCACAATGATATCACTTTTCAGGGTGTTGTGGTCCATATCCAGGGAGATCCAGTTCAACACCTGTGTGGTCCAAATGTTTTTCATTCACACTTTCTCCCTCACTGAATCATCTGTGCTCTTGGCCATGGCCCTTGACCGATATGTGGCCATCTGCCACCCACTAAGATATGCTACCATTTTCACTCCAACACTTATCACTAAAATTGGAATTGCAGCCCTGCTTAGAAGTGCCCTTCCTGTGATTCCACTTCTGGCCCGGCTGGCCTTCTTTCCATTTTGCCATTCTCACACCCTTTCTCATTCTTACTGTCTGCACCAGGATGTGATCCGCCTTGCTTGTGCTGATACCAAGTTTAATGTTATTTACGGGTTAGTTCTGATCTCTTTGCTGTGGGGAATGGACTCTCTGGGTATTTTTGTGTCTTATGTTTTCATCCTTCACTCAGTATTAAAAATTTCATCTCAGGAGGGGAGATTTAAGGCCCTCAACACATGTGCATCCCACATTTGTGCTGTACTTATTCTTTATGTGCCTATGATTGGACTCTCTATTGTCCATCGTTTTGCCAAACACTCATCCCCCCTCATCCACATCTTCATGGCACATATCTACCTGCTTGTTCCACCTGTGCTCAACCCAATCATCTATAGTGTGAAGACCAAGCAGATCCGCCAAGGAGTACTCCACCTGCTTTTCACCCTAAAACTCAGTTCTTCTGTGATGTAGGTTTACCCTCAAGAAAATGATGGCATCAATATTATGTTTGTAAATATATAGTGATTTTTCTACCAGAATTGCCAACAAAATATTACTGAAAAGGACTGAAATAAAATTGACATTACATTGCGCAGATGTCCTAAAGTAGAGAATTGGTGTCCACTAGGATTTATACAGATGGACTTAACACGTGTTTCCTACATCTCCTCTAGACATGAATATGTTGGAATGCAATGTGTTAGATATCATTTAAATCTATTGTCTCTCATTTTTAATCCTAATTGTGATTCATGGTTTCCTGTCCATGAAGTTTTCCTTGATTATTCTAAACTCATATTTCTGTGCTTTGTGACATACTGCATTTCTCTGGGAATCTCACACTACTCTTCTTGTTATGTGTGTTTGTAAATCTGCTGAAGTTACCTTTATTAAAGATGGTAATGATAATATCTTGATATAAAAGTATATTAGAGCTCACAGCATTTTATCTATCTTCATGGTGCATCAGCAGCATCTTTTAAAGTTTTATGCACATGCTCTGCATTTTCTCGAACTTCCCTAGTGGCTCAGACAGTAAAGCATCTGCCTACAGTGTGGGAGACCTGGGTTCAATCCCTGGGTTGGGAAGATCTTCTGGAGAAGGAAATGGCAACCCACTCCAGTATTCTTACCTGGAAAATCCCATGGATGGAGGAACCTGGTAGGCTACAGTCCATGTGGTCGCAAACTGAGCGACTTCACTTCTTCTGTGTTTTCTCAGGAAATTGAATTTCACGAGGTATAGAAATGGGCAACCTTCATAGTTTGTTTGTTTTTACTTAATTTTCAGAAATAATTTTAATCTTACAAAAAGCTGACACTCCGTAGTTTTTAAAATCCCTGAGATGTCTTATGAAACCAGTAATTATAATCCATTGGATTAAGTGTATCAAACAATATTTAGGATATAGTATTTAAGCATAAAAAATCTGACTGAAGTATAGCTACTTATGTTTGTGACAATAAGAAACATAAAATATAAATTTTACTTTTTCTACAATTCTTTTGGCATATAAACTGTCTTTTCATATTATTCAAATGATCTAGTGCATGGCTATGCATAGAGTTGTATAAGAAACTTGCAATTCTAGTTGAAATTTCTTAATTCACATGTCTATACTTGTTCAAAGACAAATAAATGAAGAAGAAAAAAGCCTTTAAGGATGCTTTATAACTTTATGTATACTGATATTAATAATACATAATAAGTTTTTACAAGTCTTATTCTATCTACACTAGCAACTGTGTCTCATGCAGCTTGCTACCTGTGAGAACCAGCACTATGTGTATTTAAATTATGCACTTAATAATTATTGACTGCATAAGTGAAAGAAATGAATCAATCTTTGGATAAAGAATGACTAGTTTTATTGGATTTTTAAAAAAATCTTGGAGAAAGAGATTTCACTTGTCATAAGCCCACATTTCACAAGACAAAAAAGGTATTATTAACTTAAAATTACCATTTCAAATATCAAGCATGTGAAGGAAATCTAAGACTTCACATGACTTATTCCTGTTCCCTAGTTTTAATTCAGTTATATCTGTTCCCATCCCTCTTATCCTATTTCTTGACTCTACTTCTAAATACTCTTCTCTTTCAGCACTTTCACTTTGACCAAAGGGATAGCAAGTAAAAATAAAGCAAGATATATGAAAATCAAATTTAGATAATATTTCCTACAGTAAATAAATAAAATAAAATTAATATAAATTTTGGAAGACAATGTGAACATTATCATTTGCTGTATACCATATAAGTAGCACTTAACTATAGCCATTCTATAAAACCTTCAAATTCAAAATATATTTTTAGTGTCTGCTTGCTGAATACATCTATCATAATGCTTCTGCTCCAAAAAATGAAGTTTTATTGTTTTTTTTAGCTAACAAATATATTTAAACTATTGAATCTTAGATTTTGCATTTCATGCAAATACAAAAATATACAAATGAATATGAAATATACAGGCCAACTTTTGAGTTTACAAATTGTTATCCTCTATATATTTCTTAAGATATATTATTAGGGGTACTTTATATTCATAAACAAGGCGTCCCTTGTACCTTAGACAGTGAAGAATCTGCCTGCAATGCAGGAGATTCAGGTTTGATCCCTGAGTTGGGAAGATCCCCTAGAAAAGGGAATGGCAACCCACTCCAGTATTCTTGCCAGCAAAATACCATGGACAGAGGAGCCTGGCAGGCTATAGTCCATGCAGTTGCAAAGAGTCAGAAATGACTGAGCAGTCAACACACATATTCATAAAGTACTTTACTAAACACACTCAAAAAACACATATTATCAAAATTAAGGTGACTCTCCCTATAAAATATAGTCATTGAAGACATGAGCGATTGAATATACAAATGAATGGATATCAAGTTTGTATTATGAATTGAGAACAGAAGCACTATCTTGTTTTTAAAAATTCAACAAAAGCTAGAGTCCCAGCAAGTAGATAATGCTATTGAAAGAGGAAGGCCTCTTGTCCTTCCCCAAATTTACAATAATATGATTTAAGCATCTATCTCATCTGTACTTGGACTTATAAATTAACGACACTCTTACTCATATTGTAATATATAGTAATGTTCAGTCACTAAGTCTTGTCTGACTCTTTGTGACCCCATGGACTGCAGCACACCAGGCCTCCCTGTCCCTCACCATCTCCTGGGATTGACCTAAGCTCATGTCCATTGAATGAGTGATGCTATCCAACTATCACATCTCATGAACCTTTATCAGCAAAGTGATGGCTTTGCTTTTTATGTTGTTTTATGAAGTCATGAATATTTATTTGTCTTCTAAAAGCCTTCTCTGCCTACATGAAGAATGTGTAAATATCCAGAAGGCCAAATAATAATTCATCTTTGTGTTCCAATTCCCTATTATTAAGCAAAAATGCAATTCAATCATTTTCATTATATCAAACATTAACCTTTGTGCTATGCATTGATCATCTTTATGCTGAGTGATCACACCATCATGGTTATCTGGGTCATTAAGATCTTTTTTGTATAGTCCTTCTGTGTATTCTTGCCATAAAGAAGGCTGAGCATCAAAGAACTGATGCTTTCAAACTGTGGTTTTGGGAAGACTCTTGAGAGTCCCTTGAACTGCAAGGAGATCCAACCAGTCCATCCTAAAGGAGATCATTCCTGAATATTCATTGGAAGGACTGATGCTGATGCTGAAGCTCCAATACTTTGGCCACCTGATGCAAAGAGCTGACTCACTGGAAAAGATCCTGATGCTGGAAAAGATTGAAGGCAGGAGGAGAAGGGGCAACAGAGGATGAGATGGTTGGATGGCATCACTGACTCAGTGGACATGAGTTTGAGCAAACTCCAGAAGGACAGGGAAGCCTGGAGTACTGCAGTCCATGGAGCTGCAAAGAGTCAGACACAACTGAGTGACTGAGCAACAACATGCTGCAGAAAACACTTTGTGGAAAAACATGATAGCAAGCAAAAAATCAGAGCAGAGGAGGTCAGTATCCTTTTCACCACCTAAGTGTTTAGCATTTTCATCTATATAAAATATTGCTGCAAAATATTTCATTAGCACACTTAGTCATTTAATCATTCAATTGAATAGCTATTAAAACATAATTTCCTTTTAAAAAAACCTACTACATGGGTAATTACATGATTATACAGATAATTTATAAACAGCCTCTATAAACAGCCATATGTATTTATAAAAAGAATTATAATAATATAAATATTTTCAAGACAGTCAAATTACTGCAACCACTTGGCCATGTATATGTTTCTATTATGTTCATGATGCACTTCTTTACTGTTTGATGCCAGAGAAGTATTTTAGCTCCTTTGTAAATCAAGAGGTGAATATTTCCTAGTGGAAATAAGGAATTACATTGCAGTCATTATGTTAGACTTCCCTGGTGGCTCAGATGGTAAAGTGTCTGTCTACAATGCGGGAGACCTGGGTTCAATCCCTGGGTGGGGAAGATCTCCTGGAGAAGGAAATGGCAACCCACTCCAGTATTCTTGCCTGGAAAATCCCATGGATGGAAGAGCCTGATAGGCTACAGTTCATGCGGTCGCAAAGAGTCAGACAACTGAGCGACTTCACTTACTTACTTAATTATGTTATGAGAGTTCATAGATGATAAAGTTTGTCCTAGTACTATGGAATGCAATAGAATATTTACTGTAGGAAGAGCTAAACTAGGATGATTGCATGTGCTAAATGAATCCAGTGAACAGAATCCAGACCACTATCATACTTCCCTTTTCTTCAGAATTACCCTGACACAATTTCATCCCCATTAAATCAGAATAAGAAATACAACAGTTTGATCTAGGTTTAGCAATTGATCCTATATACAGAAATCATATATTTTGTCCCACAGTTATTGTAACTAAGACCAGGTGTGTGTGCTTAGTCACTCAGTCATGTCTGACTCCTTGCAGCCCCATGGACTGGAGCCCTCTTTGCTTCTCTGTCCATGGGGATTCTACAGGCAAGAATACTGGAGTGGGTTGCCATGTCCTCCTCCAGGGAATCTTCCCAACCCAGGAATCAAACTGGGTTCTCCTGCATTGCAGGAGGATTCTTTACCAGCTAAGGTACCAGGGAAGCCCAAATTCAATCAAGAAGCTATCCATTCCTGTTGGTGAGGTCTAATAGCAGCCTGACTTTAGTCCTACCTGAGAAATAGAAATGCAGTTATCCTTGGCTGTCATAACATCCCACAGAATGTTACCATGAAATATCCTGCTTTTTGATTCCTTTATCTAACCAAAGGTAATTTCTATTCGTTGTCACCAAAAGAATCTTTAGTACACTAAGGTACTGAAGAGATAAGAAAGTCATACTTTGTGGACACTAAAGGAAAGTTTTTTGAGAGGAAAGGAAATGAATGTTTTAGTTGTAGGTCATACATAATACATAAAGATATATCGGGGGTTGTTACATAAAATCATTAGCATTTATTTTGATTAATTATTTATCTATTCAACAAGTATTTATTAATTATTTGTATATTTTGAGGTCTTCCCTTGTGGCTCAGCTGGTAAAGAATCTGCCTGCAATGTGGGAGACCTGGGTTCAATCATTAGGTAGGGAAGATACCCTGGAGAAGAGAAAGGCTAGCCATTCAAGTATTCTGGCCTGGAGAGTTCCATGGACTATACAGTCCATGGAGTCACAAAGAATTAGACACAACTGAGCCACTTTCACTTTCTTTCTTTCGTATTTTGGGCCCTGCAGATGTTATGGTAAAGAGTGGAATCAGAACTAATTTCTGAGTACATACAGTTTATATATCATCCTGTCTATAGCAAATTGAAGTGAAGAGGCATGGTTTATTACCAAAAGGATATTTAAATGCCATATGCAACTACAGTGGCACATTACCTTAGTATGTTGAAATAATTCTTGGTGGTACTTGAGCAGTTCCTTGTTAGCTTCCTTTTTACCCAATATCAAGAAGATAACATTTGGAAATACAAATTTTTAAAGCTTTATTCATTGCGTAGGTGTTGTAGGAATAAATCTGTCCAGATTGATTTAGACTTGACATTTAAACCTGTATCTCAATCCTGGACTCCCCTGTTCCTTGTTGTTTTATTACTCTTGGATCACTTAGGTTGGGCACAGAGTCCTAGCACTCGCATCCTTATCTCTTTTGTCTTTACCCCATAAACAATGGGGTTCATGGTAGGTGGTACCAGTAAGTAGAGATTTGCCAGGAGGATAAGGACATGCTTGGGTACATGGTGTCCAAAGCGGTGGGTAAAGAAGGAAAAGAAGGCCAGAGTGTAGAATATCAGGATGACACATGTATGCGCTCCACAAGTTCCAAAGGCCTTTGTCCGGGCTTCCCTAGAAGGCAGTTGGAAGACTGTTCTCAAGATTAACCAGTAGGACAGGGAGATAAGGACAAAGTCCAGTCCTGTGGTGAGGAGAGCAGCAGTGAGCCCATAAATGCTATTAGGGACATTGCTATTGCAAGCCAATTTGGCAATGCCCATGTTCTCACAGTAAGTATGGTGAATGACGTTGCTCTGGCAGAAGTGCAGGTGGAGAATGAGTAGGACGCCAGGGGTGACCACAGTCACACTTCGAGCCACCAGAGCCAGGGCCGCTTTGCTAATGAGAGAGCCTGTAAGGAGGGTAGCGTAATGGAGTGGTGCACAGACAGCCACATAGCGGTCAAAAGCCATGGCCAGGAGGACAGCAGATTCAGAGAGAAACAGAGCATGAACGAAAAACATCTGCGTGAGACAGGCAGGAAATGTTGATATGGAAGGGCCCTGCCAAAAGATAAGAAGCATTTTGGGCACCGTGACAGTACAAAGGAGAACATCATTGAGTGCTAGCATGGCCAGGAAAAGATACATGGGTTCATGGAGGCTTCTGTCACAGATCACCATCGTCATAACCAGGCCATTACCTATCACAGCCAAAAGGTACATGAAGCTGAAAGGGATGGAAATCCAAATTTGGAAGTCTTCTAATCCTGGGATACCAGTCAGCAAGAAGGCACTGAGGGGAGTGGATGTACAGTTTGATGTTGTTGTAGAGAAGTGGCAGAAGTCTTTTATGTGAAAAACAGAAGGAAAAGAGCCAGAGTAAATAACAGCAAAAATGAGCATTTATTCCTTCAGCTTAGTCAAATCCAAAGCATTAATTTTGGCATGATAATGGATGAAAGCAAAGTACTCAAAAAAATGAATGATCATGGGCAAACCAGTTCCTTTTTATGGAACATCTTTTTCTCTGTGAAAAAAATTTGTAAACCAAAAAAGAGTTGAGTTAAATTTTTGTAATGCCAGTTGTTATAACTATACAATTTATGCATGTCTTTTGAACCTTTAACAGTTCTGTGGGTATAGTGTTTCCCTCTAATTTGGTAATAAATTCTTAAATACTGAAAAGGCAATTTTTCTCTCTCCTTTGTCTTGTGACACTGAACAGAAGTTTAGAGAGAATTAATATTCTATTCTTCAGTGGACAAATTTAATGGGAGGAGATGGGTTGGATGGTAGACTGATAAAGAATTGAAGGCAGCATGAAAGGTTGAATTCTTGTTTTCCATCCTGAGGGGATGAGATATTTCCCTTGGTTTAAGTTTTCCCACAATAAAAAAAAAAAAAAAAAAAAGATTTACTCATCTGTCTCCCATCTGAACTCTTGAAGATATTGTTCATATTAACATGACATTTAAACTGTTGTGACTGGGAAAACCCAGAGAGATCGGGTGGAGAGGGAGGTGGGAGGGGGGACCGGGATGGGGAATACATGTAAATCCATGGCTAATTCATTTCAAGGTATGACAAAAACTACTGTAATAATGTAAAGTAATTAGCCTCCAACTAATAAAAATTAAATGGAAAAAAATAAAAAATAAATAAACTGTTGTGAAAAAATTGTAGCGTTATCCATACCAACATAAGACTAGCTCTCAAGGATCAGGAAATGGAGTCAGAGAACACAAATGAAACTCAGAGTACTGAATGATCTTACTAGAGCAAGTAGATCACTGAAAAAAGTCATAGCCCACTGTTATTCATTACCTATTTTTGAAAGAAATTTCCAAAGAGTAGATAGAGTGACTGAAATTTTTTATTCACAAATAAAAGATTAAGACATAATTTCAGCTACTTTTCTTTAGTAGCAGCAGTTCTTGCTCTTAATATATCAAAAAGTATAAAGAAGATTTTCAAAAATCCCTCATTTGAAATTATCCATTATTCAAATTCATAGAACATAAATTCAGTTGGTCATGTTTGTAGCCCAAAGTGGTACATTTGGTGTATATATATATATATATATGATCATATATATAAATATGAATCATATATGTAAGTCAACACTTTCTGACTGCAACTCTTAGCGTGTTTAAAGTGATGGATAATAAACATTATTTCATCCAAAAAGAACAACAACAAAAAAAATCTGGAATCTGTCCATGCTTCACTCTCATGTGAGGCTGTCACACCATTTAGCTGATGGAAAACTACCCTGCACTTCAAGACACCTGACAATCCTCTCTTGAGTTAACTGAAATCCTTTTCACATTATCCCAATCCTTATGAAGGAAGTAGGGCACATTACCAAATTATCAACATAAATTTATCCTCCTCTCTCTCTCTTTCTCTCCCTCCTTTCATGAAATTCAAGTGAGGAAGGAAAAACAAAACTTCTCATCAAGAAGCAAACACACAGATTAGGTAAAGGAGCTTTTAACAAAAACTCCAAGAAAGGATATTTTGAACGGTTATTTCATTAAAATTCATAATAAAACTCATAATTTTATTAACTTCACTAGACTGAAGCTTTCCTTCATTTCTGCGGCTATGTCCTAATAGTTCCTGGCTTTGTTGTATAACACACACAGAAAATATCAGCATGTTTACTTGAAAGACATATCAGATACCAGCAAAGGAATGGACAGTACAACAGTACTGGTACAAATAATAATTTCAAATTGGTATCAAGCCTTATCATGTGCTAAGTATTTCCCTAAAATCTTTTCTAACCACGTTACATGGATTATCTAATTTAATGGTCACAAATACCCGATAAACTAGTTATTATTGGTATCCCAGTTTTACACAGAATGGAACTCAGACATTGGAGGACTTTCTCAAGGTCACATCACTAATGAGTATGTAAAGCCTGCTTTAAAATCCAGGGATCCTAATGACAGAATTTATAGTTATAACCACGAAACTGTTCTAACTTACCTTTTAGATGCATGGTTTTTCTAAATGATTAGAACATAAAAAAAGACAGTCTTAAATTTCCTCTTTGTATATTCCCAGTGGTATTGCCAGGTCATAGACAAAAGGAAATGTGTAGCTTATGAGGATACAGAAAAATATTTATAGGTTCATCTATATTGTGCATAGATATCCAGGAAAACAGACCAGGGAATAACCTCTGGATTGAGAAGTCTTTTGGGTATTTTACATGCTGAGTAACTCCTTTTCTAACTGAAACCCACAGTCATTATTTGGATTAGCTGACAAAATTTTCCTTTCATTCTTGGGAAATTAGGTTTTCCAGTTTTAAACTGCATTTGATAATTTTCCATCCCAGAGCCACTTCTGAGCAACAGCTCTGCCATTTTTGCCAGCTTAATATGCAAGCCTGAAATAATACAAAAAAAAAGGGGGGGGGGTGGATTTCCTATTGCTTGACTTCTCTGCAACATAAGCTTCCCTGGGGCTTCCCTGGTGGCTCAGCTGGTAAAGAAACTGCCTGCAATGCAGGAGACCTGGATTCGATCCCTGGGTTGGGAAGATCCCCTGGAGAAGGGAATGGCTACCCACTCCAGTATTCCTGCCTGGAGAATTCCATGGTATTGTCCATGGAGTTGCACAGAGTTAGGCACGAGGGTTTCTCTGGTGGCTCAGTTGGTAAAGCATCCTCCTGCACTGTGGGAGACCTGGGTTTGATCCCTGGGTTGGGAAGACCCCTGGAGAAGAGAATGGCTACCCACTCCAGTATTCTGGCCTGGAAAATTTCATGGATTAGATATAGTCCATGGGGTCTCAAAGAGTTGGATACGACTAAGCGACTTTCACTTTCATTACTTTCATGACAAAGACAAAATATATGTCAGTACATTACCACTTGTTCTTTTATCGGGATGTGTTAATATTTCACTGAGGTAAAAGTATCATAGAATATTTGAAGAACTCTCACTTTTCAAATAAAGCTTTTAAAAATTCACATATATTACCTTATAGAGCAGTTTTAGATTTTCAGAAAATATGAGAAGCTGCAGATTTTATGTATGTCCCCCATACCCCATCCACCAAGCTCTGTCTTAATCTTAACCTCTTACATCAGTGTGATACATTTGTTACAACTGAAGAGACAATATAGACACTTTACTAA
Source organism: Odocoileus virginianus (assembly GCF_023699985.2). Classification (NCBI taxonomy): domain Eukaryota; kingdom Metazoa; phylum Chordata; class Mammalia; order Artiodactyla; family Cervidae; genus Odocoileus; species Odocoileus virginianus. Next base: position 362,890 of record NW_027224290.1, read on the forward strand.
CTACAATCCATAGTTTATACATTAGGATTGACTCTGTGTTATATATTCTATGAGTGTTGACAAATGTATAATGACATGCATCTACCATTATAGCATCATTCAAAATAGTTACACTGCCCCACGGATCCCCTGTAGGGATTCTACTTATTTATCCTTCCTTCCCTTTAACCCCTCTGACAACCACTGATCTTTTTCATTCTCTATAGCTTCCCGCCCACCCCACAATGTCCTGTAGTTGATTGGAATCACACTGCACCGTAGGCTTTTCATATAGGCTTCTTCTACTTAGCAATATACACTTAAGTTTCTCCCATACCTTTTGTGGCTTGATTAACTCATGCATTTTTATTCCTGAATGACATTCCATTGTATCGGTATACCACAATTTACCCATTTACCTAGAGAAAAATATCTTGTCTTCATTTCTTTAAAAAATATTGTGTAAGGAATTTCCTTTGTAGATAGATAAGTAGGAGATAAGGAGAGATTGCTCCTCTCTGATTTGGGAACTGATCTCAACTTATTACACTTTAATAGAGGTTTTATTATTAGCTTCAATCTGTTTCCTCATGGTGTTCTATGAAGAAACTATGTTTTGGAATGGAAGAGTGTGTGTGTATGCTCAGTCATGTCCAACTCTTTGGGACCCCATGGACTGTAGCCCACCAGGCCCCTCTGTCTATGGGACTTTCCTGCTGAAAATACTGGAGTGAGTTGTCATTTCCTTCTCCAGGAATGTAAGAGGCAATTACTCTAATCATAGCTCTATGTCTGAGAATGGATAGTCCTCTAGGCTTAATTTTATCTTCTGTAAATGGGGCATAATAAACCATACCAACTTTGGGGCTATACTCACAATATGGCAAATGTGAAACATTTAGCAAAGTATGCAGATGCATTGTAGTTTGTTAGCAAAATATAACTTTGTTTTTTTCTTATTATCCTTGATATCCTAGCAAGCCATGTTTTTAATCCACAGATTTGTTAATCCTTGCAGCTAGATAATATAATGTCAGCTAGGCCAGTAAGTGAGGACAACAGAAAGCTGCCTTCTATCTATTATGAGAAAGTAATTGGCTTGTCAGTTGGTTAGTTTCAGCCTCTCTAAGATATCTGGACAACTCGCAAATAGCTGAGACTTGACCTTTGGAACTATGTACAATGTGGTCTTGTCAACAAACCAACTTGGAGGTGCTTGTTTCTGAGATGATCCTGAATATCAAGTTCATCCAGATCCATTCTTTTGAGGAGTGCAGGCACTCTTAGCTGGGTTCTCTACTTAAAATCTCTAAGGCTGCTGTCAGTGTCTGCTGGGCTGCATTTTCATCTACAGACTCTACTTTTCTTCCTCCCTTCCTCCTTCATGTCCCTCATTTTTTTATTTCTTTCACCAACTTTAAAATTTCCTTTCATATGCCAGACATAATGATACATGGTGGTCTGTTCCACCATACATCTGAGCGACCCTCCCTGACTAACCTTCAAGGCTAGTTAAAACCATTACAATTTATGTCTTTTATAGAACTGACTTTCATATGTAACTCATCAGTATTTTATATTTATTTCTCTAATTTCTATTTCCAAAGACATAATAAGCTATCCCTGAAGCATTTTTTCCCCCTACAGCTCTATATAGGAGTACAGTAAGTAATCAATACATATACTATTTCCCTGCTGAGAGTTGAAGAGTTGCTACCATGACTATGAATTTTTATGCCCTTTTGAACATGAAAGTTTAAACCATGTCCATCCTTTCTCAGAATATCTTGTGCTGTGCTAAGAGAAAATATAGCATGATTTATACACTTAATACATTTTTAAAAATTCCTAAATTGTTGTTAAATTTCACTCAAATCTTTAAAAATTATTATAAATAAATGGCATTAAAATTCATTAATCCAAATTTCCCAAAGAATGCAAAATAACAAATGATCAAATGGAGACTGTTTACATCATAGGTCATTAGGAAAATACAAATATAAATCACAGTGAGATACTACTTCATACCCATTAGAATGCCTATAATCATGAAGACAGAAAAGTATTGTTAACTATGAAAAAAACTGAAATACTCATTGCTGCTATGAATATAGAAGAGTGAAGCCAACTTGGAAAAATATGTTGACAGTTTTTTAAAATATTAAACAGAGTGACCACACAGTTCACAATTCCACCTCTAGGTATCTAACCAAGAGAAATTAAAAGATACATTCACAAGGACTTGTGTTTTAATTTTACTAGGAGTATTGTTAATAATAGTCCCAATGAGGAAGTGACCCAATTGTCCATCAACTGGTGAATGGATAAATAAGATGTGATCTACTCCCAAAATTAAATGTTTCTTGTTGATATAAAAAAGAACAAAGTATTAACATATATTATAACATAGATGAACCTCAAATACATTACAGTAGGCAAAAGAAGCTAAAGACCAAAGACCAGCTATTATATGCTTTTATTTATATGAAATATCCAGTAAGGATAATATATAGAGTCAGAAAGTAGATAAGTGGTTACCTAGGCTTGAGGACGAGAATGGAAAGTTACTGCTAATGGACAAGTGGTTCATTTTGGGAATGATGGAAATACCTTAAAATTAGTGTGGTAATAGTTGAATATTTGCATAGATTCTTAATTATTTCTTTAAGTTAAATTCCTAAGAAGTGAACTCTGGGTCAAATGTCTGTATTTTTGAAGACTTTGGACACATGGTGCCAAATTCTTCTCCAGAACTGTTGCCTCCAGGGCTACTGCCCCCATCAACTCACTTTTGTGGGATTTTTGTAAACAAGTAAGTATGCATTATGATATAATGGACATTAGCAAAACAGAGGAGAAGGAAATGGCAACCCACTCCAGTATTATTGCCTAGAGAATCCTGTGGACAGAGGAGCCTTGTGGGCTGCTGTCCATGGGGTCACACAGAGTCAGACACGACTGAAGCGACTTAGCATGCATGCATGCATTGGAAGAAGGAAATGGCAACCCACTTCAGTATTCTTGCCTGGAGAATCCCAGGGACAGAGGAGCCTGGTGGGCTGCTGTCTATGGGGTCGCACAGTCAGACACAACTGAAGTGACTTAGCAGCAGCAACAGTTGAATAAGTCTTTCAATAAAGTAAAATGCATGAAAATGTACAATTAAAATGGATGTATTTTGTGGCATAGGTATCTCAATGTTGTTGTCCAGTAGTGTCTGACTTTTTGTGGTCCCATGAGGGTCGCCAGGCTCCTCTGTCCTCCACTGTCTCTTGGAGTTTTGCTCAGATTCATGTCCATTGTGTCAGTGATGCTATATAAGCATCTCATCCTCTGATGCCCACTTCTCCTTTTGCCTTTAGTTTTTCCCAACATCAGTCTTCCCCAATGAGTCAGATCTTTGCATCAAATGGCCAAAGTATTAGAGCTTCAGCTTCAACATCAGTCCTTCCAATGGATATTCAGAATTGATTTCCTTTTTTAGAGTTACTGGTTGAATCTCCTTGCTATCCAAGGGACTCAAGAGTTTTCTCCAGCACCACAGTCTGAAAGCATCAGTTCTTTGTTGCTCAGACTTCTTTATGGTCCAACTCTCACATCCCTACATGACTACTGGAAAAACCATAGCTTTGCCTCTATGGACTTTTGTCATGAAAATGATGTCTCTGCTTTTAATATGCTGTCTAAGTTTGTCATAGCTTTCCTTCCAAGGAGCAAGTGTCTTTCAATGTTAATAGCTATAGTCACTGTCCACAGTGATTTTGGAGCCCCCCAAAATAAAATCTGTACAACTTCCACTTTTCCCCCTTCTATTCCCCATGAAATGATGGGACCAGATGCCATGATCTTTATCATGCCCATCCTTGCATGAAATTTTCCTTTGATATCTCCAGTTTTCTTGAGGAGATCTCTAGTCTTTCCCATTCTATTGTTTTCCTCTATTTCTTTGCATTTTTCACTTAAGAAGGCCTTCTCTCTCCTTTCTATTCTCTGGAACTCTGCATTCATTTGGGTATATCTTTCCCTTTCTCCCTGCTTTCACTTCTCTTTCCTCAACTATTTGTAAAGCCTCCTCAGACAATCACTTTGCCTTCTTGCATTTCTTTTTATTTCATGTGCTTTTGGTCACTGCCTCCTATACAGTGCTTTGAACTGCTGTCCATTGTTCTTCAGGCACTCTGTCTACCAGACCTAATCCTTTAAAACTACTTGTCACTTCTACTGTATAATCATAAAGAATTTTATACAGGTCATGCTGAAGAAGGAATTCATAGGGCCAGGACTCCATCTCAGGCCTATCTGTGCTGATCATGCTCGGCTGCCTCTCCAGTGGACTCTGAACTCTCTGCTTAGTGCCTGTGGGAACGACAATGGAAGGATAAGACCCCCTCCAGACAGGGGAATCTTGAAGATCACATCCAGGTTACTCATTGCCTAAGAGGAAACATACCGTAATCACCCCTGTCTCCGGACAGGTCATAAACATTTTCCGTATCTATCAGGATGTAATCACAGGCTTATCGATTATTAACTGGTTGGAACGTGACCACAAGCTTATTGATTATTAACTGTTTGGAATGTAACTGCGGGCTTATTGATTATTGACTGTTTGAACACATAACACGTGAATGATGGGGTTATTGTAGTTGTATTTACCCTACCTTTGTTTATGTAAGTCTCAAGGGAATTGGGGTGGTGGGTTTGGACATGTACACATGGGGTATAAAAAATTTTCACAAATGCTGGTCAGGGTCCTTGGCTAAGAGGAGACTCTGCCTTGGACCCGCCGGTGTAATAAACTGTACTCCACTATCTGCATTGTCCTTCTGAGTGAGTTTGTTTCCCAGAAACCTATCACCCCAATCAGTCTGCTCAGTGGTGGTTCCGACTGGAAATATAATCCTGGAATCCGCTGGGTAGCCCCCAATGGGACCCAGTGGCTCTGTGGGCTTAACTTATGGCCATGGTTACCAGTTGGCTGGGTGGGGCGTTGCACATTATGGCAGTATTTGCTTTAAGCCTAGCCTACACCAGCCTCCAGTAAACCTGCCTTATCTGCATGCAAGATGGACATCCGTGTTCCAATGGTATGACTATCTTGCTGCCTTGTTTGTACCCTCTGTAGGGACAACGGATATCATGGTTAAGGTAGAGGCCTTAACTAATTTCACTAAACAGGCCCTCTTAGACAGTACTAAAGCCATTAAGGCTAAATACCGGCACGAGACCGATAGTCAACAAGTACCGTAAGGGAAAGTTGAAAAGAACTTTGAAGAGAGAGTTCAAGAGGGCGTGAAACCGTTAACGAAGAACAGATTCAGATGAGGAAGGCAGTAATTCAAAATAAGATGGCATTAGACATACTTACAGCAGCCCAAAGAGAGACTTGTGCCAAAATTAAAGTCAAATATTGTGTGTACATCCCTGACCTGTCTGGAAATGTATCTACTGCCTTGGAGGATAGGCAATAAAAATATTCCCTTTTGGACTTCAGTCCTCTCTGGGTGAAGGGAGATGGTGGAAACCATTGTAACTGTTGCTATAGTAATCTTGATCATACTGCTTTGTGGGCCCTGCTTCCCACAATGCCTTGTGAATTTTGTGACCCAGAGGTTGATAGCATTCTCTCATGTGGGTGGCAGGAGGGCTAAGGTACAATATATCTCAATGAATGATGCTCGTTATGGAAACTAAGAGCATCAAGAGGGGGAATGAAGAAGGAATTCATAGGGCCAGGACTCCATCTCAGGCCTATCTGTGCTGATCATGCTCGGCTGCCTCTCCAGTGGACTCTGAACTCTCTGCTTAGTGCCTGTGGGAACGACAATGGAAGGATAAGACCCCCTCCAGACAGGGGAATCTTGAAGATCACATCCAGGTTACTCATTGCCTAAGAGGAAACATACCGTAATCACCCCTGTCTCTGGACAAGTCATAAACATTTTCCGTATCCATCAGGATGTAATCACAGGCTTATCAATTATTAACTGGTTGGAACGTGACTACAAGCTTATTGATTATTAACTGTTTGGAATGTAACTGCGGGCTTATTGATTATTGACTGTTTGAACACATAACACGTGAATGATGGGGTTATTGTAGTTGCATTTACCCTAGTTTTGTTTATGTAAATCTCAAGGGAATTGGGGTGGTGGGTTTGGACATGTACACATGGGGTATAAAAGATTTTCACAAATGCTGGTCGGGGTCCTTGGCTAAGAGGAGACTCTGCCTTGGACCCGCCGGTGTAATAAACTGTACTCCACTATCTGCATTGTCCTTCTGAGTGAGTTTGTTTCCCAGAAAGCATGGCTATAACAATGCCTGAATGACCTCATGGTTTTCTCTACTTTCTTCAACTTAAACCTGATTTTTGTAATAAGTAGCTGATGATCTGAGCCACAGTCAGCTCCAGGTCTTGTTTTTGCTGATTGTTTAGAGCTTCTAAATCTTGCAGTGCAAAAATATAATCAATCTCAATAAAGCAGTTTTAAAACTTAGTGGAGAAGACATAGGAAATATATAATCAACATTGCCATTATTGACAATAAAGTTGTGTTTCATTTACAAAATTTGCAAAGTAGAAAGCTACTAGATAGTAGCTATCCAAAAAATATCTAGTGCTGAACAAATAAGGAAGCAGGATAGGTGTGATAAGTACTAATATAATGATTAATACACAAATGATAATAACATAGAGATGATAATGCACTAAGATGTTATCAAGTATCATATATGAATGTATAAAATTGAGAGAAGAAAGTTAAGAGATGTTATAGAGATGTTATCTTAATAGTGATTTTAAACAAAAGGATCCCTGGTTTGGGAAGATCCTCTGGAGGAGGAAATGGCAACCTACTCCAGTAGTCTTGCCTGGGAAATCCTACTGTTCATGGGGTAACAAAGAGTCAGACACAACCGAGCAATTAACACTTTCACTTTCAGGTGTCATCTAAGTTAGAGAAGAGTAATAACCATTCTTGCATAGATACCTCATTTAGGGAACAGAATAATTTCCATTGGTTTATATAGTGATAAAGGGGTACTGGTTTGATAATTGCAAAATTTTAAGGGTTCCTTCTTGCTAACAAGCACAAGATGGCAGTGTTCCCTCATGTATGGATCTCAAATGACACGTAATGGCAGTTTTTTCCTTCTAGTTTTTTTGCGATATAGTTGACATACATGCCTATCTGCTCAGTCGTGTCCAATTCTTTGCAACCTCATGGACTGTACGTAGCCTGCCAGTCTCCTCTGTCCATGACATTTCCAGGCAAGAATACTGGAGTGGGTTGCCATTCCATTCTCCAGGGAATCTTCCCGACCCAGGGATTGAACCCACATCTCCTGTGCCTCCTGCATTGGCAGCAGGTATTCTGTAGGACCGGCACAATCCCTAGGACCTGCCCAGTTCTATGTCTATTTTTTAGTTCTGTAGTCCCTTTATTTTATTGTATAGTCTTAGTATTCATAGTTCTTTTATTCCACCAAGTATTTATTCAGTTGGAACCCTCCTGTCTCCTATTGTGTATCTAAACTCAGCAGCCAGAAGAGGTAGAGTCAGGATTTCCTTTAATTTGTCCACTTTTGTCTCTGTTAGGCGTTCTTCTGTTCCTGTGAAAAATCCTGCTGTCTCATCCTGAACACCACTGCCTGAACTTAAATCTAGAGTTTACTACATAAGAATCCCGTGATTTGGGCATTTACTTACCTTTTCAATTTTATAGCTCCCTCATAGCATTGAAGACTTGATTTGTTAATCTGTGCTTTTAATTTTCAATTATACATTTTTCATTTGAATGTTTAAAAAATATTCCAGTTTCTTCCTGAATATTTAAATCTTGCTTTCTGTTTTTTTCACTATGTTTATTCATAATTATTTTAAAACTTATCTAAAATTTTTATTTTTGGATCCTCTATGTTTATCCTTGTATTATTATTATTTTTAATATTAAGCTTATAACACATATACTTGTTTCTTTTTCTGCTTGGTTATGCTATGGCCAAATATTATGTGTAAAAATAAACTAGAAGTAATTTAAGCCTAGGATAATGTCATATAATATTATACAAGTTTCCAGGATATGTATACACTTCTGGTAGATGGTTATTGCCACTGATAATCTCATATTTCTTTAATAAAATCAGAATTTGAGGTTATTTTCACCTATTTTAGCCCCTCTAAGAATTTATCTATTTGTGAATCACCCGTACATCTAGGGAAGATCCCATATGGTCTAGGTATTCTCTAGGACCTGGGTAATCGCTAGCACCTGTCCAGTACTAATATCTATTTTAGTCTGTAGTCCTTTTATTTTATTGTATAGTTTTAGTATTCATAGTTCTTTTTTTCCACCAAGGAGTTTTTCAGCTGGAACCCTCCAGCTTCCCATTGTGTATCTAAGCTCAGCAGCCATGAGAGGTAGAGTCAGAGTTTCCTTGCATTTGTCCACTTGTGTCTCCCTTGAGCTTTCTCTGTTCCTGTGGAATTCCTGCTGTCTCATCATGAACAATATCACTCCCTTAGGCTCACAGGTCCCTATTCCTTATTGTACCACTAGTGTCTGTGATTCCCTCAGGCTTCCAGAGACCCATAAAACCAGGAAAAATGAAGAGCTTCTTTTATCACAGATGTATAAGCTGGAAACATTCTACACTCCTTAGAAAACAGTATTTCCAATTTGAGCACTTTAACTATGAGCAAGAAAGCAAAGTGGTGAAAGTTAATCCGGTGACAGAGAAACACAACTGGCCTAGATATAGGAGTAAGTCCATTATGGGGGAGGAGGGCAGATCTGGGAGGGAAAATCACTCTCAATTTCTCAGTGGAAAGAAGGGAAGAAACTGTGGGTCAAAAGTAAAAGATTGGCTTTGGGTAGTTGGAGATAGAGAATTTGAATGAAGTGAAAAAATAGTGAATTTTACAGGGAAAAAATATATCATGTGATGCAATAATATGAGACGAAATGTGTTCTAGTTATTTTAAATACTGTGGAAAAGAGAATTTGAATAGAGTGGTGAGGAAAGTAACTTGATTATACAAATTGAAAGAAGGAAAGAAGGCCTGCAGTTTAGTGAACAGGAGTGGCAATGAGGTCAAAAGTAGTAAAATGTGTAAGAGGCAATCTAGGGGATTTGAGAATGAGAGCACAAAGATGGACAGGAAAGGGAAAAATCACATGTATAATCCACCTCTCTTTTTCCATACACAGGGAAGAAGGATCTTATAAGTCCTGAAATGGCTTCCCTTTCATTCAGAGATCAGTAAACACAGAAATGAACTGACTTGTTTTTGTCTTTAAGAATTCACTGCTCTAAGGAGAATTGGTTTGAGGAGAATGACACAAAAGTAGGAAGTATTAGATGAGGTAAGTGGCTAATAAAATAGAAGAGAAATCATGATAGTGGTAAACAGCAGAAGTGAATAAGTTAAAATATTTTGGGCATCGAAACAAGAGGACATGTTAGTGGATTTGAATAACAAAGGACAATGCATGTTGATCTCATGTAAATATTCAGTGGCTTAAATAAGATAATGAATACACAAATTGTTTTAAGATTTTGAAAGTTCTCTTAGATATTAGGACCTGAATATGATTCATGAATAAAACTTATGGAATTGAATAATAGTGCCTGTTTTTCTTAAGCTATGGAAAGATCTGTGTTAATAAGAGAGATCTCTACTCATGAAATTAAAAGACGCTTGTTCCTTGGAAGAAAAGAAGTGACCAAACTAGACAGCATATTAAAAAGCAGTGACATTACTTCACCAACAAAGGTCCATCTAGTCGAAGTTGTACTTTTTCCAGTAGTCATGTATGGATGTGAGAGTTGGACTATAAAGAAAGCTGAGCGCCAAAGAATTGATGCTTTTGAACTGTAGTGTTGGAGAAGACTCTTAAGAGTCCCTTGGACTGCAAGGAGATCCAACCAGTCCATCCTAAAGGAGATCAGTCCTGAGTATTCATTGGAAGGACTGATGCTGAAACTGAAACTCCAATACTTTGGCCACCTGATGTGAAGAACTTGACTCATTGGAAAAGACCCTGATGCTGGGAAAGATTGAAGGCAGGAGGAGAAGAGGACGATAGAGGATGAGATGGTTGGATGGCATCACCAACTCAATGGATACGAGTTTGAGTAGGCTCTGGAAGTTGGTGATGGACAGGGAAGCCTGACACGCTGCAGTCCATGGGGTCACAAAAAGTTGGACATGACTGAGTGACTGAACTGAACTACTCATGAAAGAGTCATTGAATCATGCAGAAAAAAGCCCAGATGATTAAATTTCAGGGGATTTGGTAATAGGCCTAAGATGCTATATGGCTGTTGTGACAGACAGCCTGGCAGTAAACATATAGACTAGTTAAGTACTAATTTATTTAAATGTCTGAGGCAACTGCTTTTTTTGTTTATTTTAATATCATTGTGGCATTAGGACTAGCACATGACGTCAGGCATATGACTGAATCTTCAAGCACTGACCAAGCCAGTCACATAACTGCAGCAACCATCTAGATGAGTTAGCCACTGTTCTGGGAAATCACCACCCACTAGAGCAGAACCTTAAAACTGATATTCATTAAAGCTATTATTGTACTTATGGGGTATTGGGCAAACCATTTGAGTCTCTAAGCCTCCATTTACTTATCTATAACATTTCTTTTTGTTGACATCACTGAGATACTTTATGGTACAAATATGATTATCAAAATGTAAAAATTCAAAATGAAGGGGACTGTGGTAAGCATTTTTATAAATTATTTAATTGTCTATACAATATTGTGGGACAGGCTTGTTATCTTTTTCAATGAAATACATTAAAACAATGAGCAGAGGAGCAAAAAATATACATATCAAGAGAATGGCACTATGTTATTGCAATTATAGTGGACCACTGAATCACAGTCTGTGGGTGAATCAATTTCATTCTGATATCTAGGGATGATGAGACTGTGATTGTTGATATTTTTCTTGTAGCTGTCAGAGATGGCCAAAGGCCATATCCACAGATGGCAACATCAGAAAACTTGTGAGTTCCAGCGACAATAAAAGGGATCAATCAACAAACTGACATAACTCTCATATCAATTATTATCAGTGGAATAAATGATTGAAATTCACTTAAATAAAACTTTTGCTTCATTGCAGGGTATTACTGTTAGTCTTTGCAACCCCATGGACTGTACCTTTGTCCATGGAATTCTCCAGGCAAGAATACTGGAGTGGATTGCCGTTCCATTCTCCAAGGGATTTTCCTGACCTACTGACCCAGGGATTGAACCAGGGTCTACCTCACTGCAGGCAGATTTTTTACCATCTGAGTGATCATTTGGGGGTAAGTACATAAAGAAACCTTGGTGGATAATATGAAAGAGAAACCAAATTCCAAATACTCTAGACTGTAAATTAAGTCAACCCTATTTACCCTTAGATGCTTTTGGATCTGATTCCCATTTAAACAAGTTTGAGGGCCTGTCTGTGTGCCTCTTTCAACTATGCACACTTGCTGCACAGTTCATACCTTATAATGTTACTTAATTATTCTTGTGGGCTTTATCCATCAGTTAAAACTAAATCCATGCATTCATTGCTTTAGGTTTTTCTGTCATACATTCTAAAATGTTTCCACCAAGTATCCTTTTCAGAGAAAATGAATGCTTTAAGGTTGTGTGTTATTATTCCTTTTAGGAGTTCACATTTTTATGGTAGGAAAATGGCTCCATGGGACAGCCTCATGACAAGCTCTAATTCGAGTATTGGACAGTTGGCTTCATTCTACCTCTCTGGGATTCCTGGATACGAGGATGTTCAACACTTTATTTCCATCCCCTTTTGTGTGTTCTATCTGACTGGATTAGTGGGCAACTGTACAGTTCTTCACATCATCCACACTGACAAGAGTCTCCATGAGCCCATGTACTACTTCCTGGCCATGCTGTCCTTCACGGACATGGGCATGTCCATCTCCACCCTGCCCACAGTACTGAGAACCTTCTGGTTTGATGCTAAGGAGATTGAGATGAATACTTGTGTAGCCCAGATGTATTTTATTCACACTTTTTCTCTAATGGAATCAGCTGTGCTCCTAGCTATGGCTTTTGACCGCTATGTTGCCATCTGTGATCCTTTGAGGTATTCCAGCAAACTTACCCCACAGCGCATCGTCTACATTGGGGTCTTCATCATAATCAGATGCTCCACTGTCCTCCCTGTTGTTCTTGTTCGTATCCCCACATTTTCTTTCTGCCACTCCCATGTTCTCTCCCACTCCTTCTGCTTACATCAAGATGTCATCCGATTGGCCTGTTCTGACATCTCATTCAATGTTTTGTATGGCTTGTTTGTTGTTGCATTTTATTGGGGTGTAGATTCTTTAGGAATCTTTTTATCTTATGCTTTCATCCTCCGCTCTGTGTTGCTCATTGCATCCCGGGGAGGGAAACTCAAAGCCCTCAATACATGTGTCTCCCATATTTGTGCTGTGCTCGTTCTATATGTGCCAATGATAGGATTGTCCTTAGTGCATCGTTTTGCAAAGCATTCCTCTCCCATTATTCATATTACCATGGCAGATATTTACCTGTTAGTTCCACCAGTTCTCAACCCAATTATTTATAGCATCAAGACAAAGCAGATTCACCAAGGCTTGCTAAGGATATTATTATCCAAAAGGATTGGGCTTGCTCACACTTAGAAGATATTTGATCCCCTTTCAACCTTTACATTCATTTTCTTCATCCTGAAGATAACCTGTCAGAAATTCTTAGACACATTTTGCACGTATAGTTCCATGATAGTCAATAAATTCTACATGTCACCTCAAGAAAAATAATTTTACTTGTTTCTATCATTACTTGCTTGTTTTAAATCATCTCAAAATCTTTGTGTCAGGAGATTTAGTAAGAGGGAATTTATTTCATTCAGCTATTTTATGGTGATATTTTCCATTTAGATTTTAGGATAAAATCAAGTTTCCATGTTAAAACTAAGACAGAGAAGTTAACTATTCAAAGGAAAAAGAGATAATATATAGTAGAGTTGGTGTTGATGGCTAGCTACATTTTGTTTCCATTGAGGCAAATTAGACTTCATTCTCCATATTTTAAGTCACATAATAGTCAAATAAATGTTTGATTTTAGAGATGGGATCAATGAAAATATTGCATTTGTCTCCTTTACATATACTCAAATGATTGTCAGAAAAAAGCTAGACAGTAAATGCATAGACTTACTTTTCATCAGTGGAGAAAACTCACAAGATGAATCCAGACTTCACACAAAAGGGGCTTTCTACTAGTGTAATAGGAAAGAAAAAATGTAAAAATCATTTGGTCAATGTACACTCTTATTAAATCTAATATAACATGTTCAGAACTTTGAACAAAAATAAAGCAAGAGAGATTCCCTCCAGATCACCATGAATTGTAACTGCCCACCACCCTTGCTGTCTCTCACAATTCCCTAGAAAATAAGAAGAAAGATATTTTCAACAGCTAAGCTTAAAGTACACATTTTAATGAAAGGATAGAAATGGATCTAAGAAAATTAGAGAATTTAAAGAGAATCCTAATAATTTTTGTACAAACACTATTTTAAATCATCCTTACACCCCCCTTTGTTAAATTATGGGAAGCCAAAAATCATAAATCAATATTTTATGCAAGGGTATGACTGGAATATACTTTGGAAGAACTAATGCTGAAGCCGAAGCTCCAATACTTTGGCCACCTGATGCAAAGAACTGACTCATTAGAAAAGACCCTGATGCTGGGAAAAATTGAAGATAGGAAGAGAAGGGGATGACAAAGGATGACATGTTTGGATGGCATCACCAACTTAGTGGACATGAATTTGAGCATATTCCGAGAGATCATGAAGGCCAGGGAAGCCTGCCATGGGGCCAAAAAGAGTCAAACACAACTGAATGACTGAAAAACAATGGCTAGATAATTGGAAAGCAGAAAAATACAGAAAGTAACTTTAAAAATAAAACTGTACAGAACCATAGTTTTCAAAAATTATTTTAAAAAGTAAAATAAACTCAGGAAACATAGTTAAAATAGATAATAAACTCTGCAGTTCCAAATAAATTGAAAATAGAAAAAATTCTGCCAAAATATACCTTGAAATTAAATCAGATAAGAAGACAGATTTTTAACCGAAGTGGGTCACTGAACACTGGAGAATACCAAAAAGAATTTTTTTTTTAAAAAAAGTTCTATTAAGATTTACACATGATGGTAGCATTGTTTCTTCATCCTAACTATGTGCAGGCTGAGCTCCTGGGCAAACCTGTCATATGTGCGTTGCCTACTAAGGAATTTGCTTGACTTCCCTTTCTAAAAGAGTCTTCTTTTCTCCTTCATATCTAGGCTTACTTGCACTCTGTCCTCTCCTTACTCTTCATTAGTCGCAGTTTTTTCTCTTTGTTATATGTAGAAAAACTAAATATGCAAAGATTTACCTGATGCTTTCTCTCTTACACTTGGGAAACTGATGCTTTTGAGTTGAATCACCCCATTTTGGGAGAAAAACAACTTTTTGTTCTGATTAACCAAAAAATGAACATTAAGCTTCCTTTTAAAAAATGATAATTGCACATATTAAAACTTGAATATATAATAAGTTTGTAGATAGTCATGGTGATAAACCAGAGACAGAGATAGAAATTGACAGAGGTGTACACCTATATATAAGGTAGAAATTTGTCTTTTCTATTAATTAAGGTTCTGTTAGGGGAAGAAAAGTATTCCCAAACTGTGTAAGGACTTTGATAAAGGCATCAGGGGGTGATTGAAAATATGTGTGCAGGATTTATGAGAACCAAAAAGAAATATTTATTTGTATGTCTTATAAATATATACATGATGTATGTATTATAGTATTACAGAAGGGAATTTGCTGCCAACACTAGTCCTAAAGTGTCAAGGAAAAAAAAAAATTTACCAAGATATGGAAGGGACAGGAAGGATATAGAGAAGGACACTCAGCATGAGCTTTCCCTTTCTATAGAAAGATGCAGCCACCATGGGGAAGCCACAGTGAGGGTTGGTGGGGAATCAAAGGAGTAAACCCTCCAGCTGTAGGTTTTTTCTGTATTCCTGTTTTGTGCCATTTCTGTTGTTGATCAAATCAAACCAGAAGTCAGAGGGCAAAGTGGCCTGTTGAGGCAGCTCACTGTGGTCAGGACACAGAACATAGCAGATCTGGAAAAGAGCTTAAGGATGCCTTTCTTCCTGTAACCAGAGAAACCAGTCTTCCTTTCATAGTTTTATCTATTCTAGGGCTTTGTGGTCTAGGTAGTGCTCTCTATATCCCCATTAATGTGAACATTTGCCCATTACCTTCTCATCATCAGAATGAATCATTCATAATTGAGCTTATACCTAGCTTGCCAAAGAATTCAGCAATGAGAGGTTGAAATTGCTTTTTGATTTTCCTCTATTTTATACATTAGAAATACATAGACATCATGATAAATGAATATGGTTGTACTAATAATCCTCTGAATTTGGGATCTTTGATCATATCAAACTTAGATGATGTCAAAGTGATTTAAGTTCATATTTAAAAAGTAAGTATAAGGAAAAGTATAAGGCAACTGGTGCCAATGAAATCAAGTAAATTCAAATCTTTTTCTGGTAATTTCAAAAAAAGATGTGTTAATTTGTAGTTCCAAAGGGTTTCTAGTGGTATGATAGAAATAGCCTATTATTTTCATAGACTATTAGTAGATGGTGAATTTCTTAATAAGTAATTTTTCATTATGAGAGCTATTGCTTCTATTGACATAATTACTTCTATTTCCAATTCCTGAAAGAGCCAGGTCTCAATGAGTATCTTAAATACTGGAAGATTACTAAGCCATGACATATGTGCAATCTACAGTATCTTAGTTGAGTGAATCAGTAATAGTGTTAAGACTTATAATTAAATCAATATTACCAGTCTCAAAACCACAATTGCAAAGATTAACAGTAGAACACATTTTAAAAAGAGTTCCTGTACTAAGCATTTAAAAGTCAGTATTGTTGATGGACACAGTTTTATTCACCCTGAGTAGTCCGCATGCCAACCCTGTTGCATGGTATAATCACCAATAGACATTTAGAAGTCGATATTGTTGACAGACATAGTGAACCTTATTCATTGAGTGAAAGTTGTTCATAGTCTAATCCAGTGTATATAGTCTGTTCAACAGGAAGAACTCAACGACACAGTGAAGAAAGTACCACTCCAGAGAATCAAGATTTGAGTGATCACATTGACTTTACTGTTTATTATCTTTCAAATACACTTTATTTTTTTATTGTAATTTTAAGAGTACAGCAAAATTGAGTTGAAGTTAACAGACATTTCTCACATATTCCATACCGTAACAGTTTTGAGGGAGTTGACTCACAGAAGTGTTTCATTTTTACCTAGTATTTGGTAACAGAACTGAACTAGAGTCATTCCCAGCCTTTAAGTTGTAGACTCTATGTCCCTCAACAGTTTAAGTCCTTAATAAAGTCCTTCTCATTGGCTCTCCATAGCTAACATTCTTTATCACATGTGTGCATGCCTGTCAGTGACTCATTTTACCTGACTCTTTGTGACTGTATGTGCTGTAGCCCTCCAGGCTCCTCTGTCCATGGAGTTTTCCAGGCAAGAATACAAGTGGCTTGTCATTTCCTACTCCAGGGGATCCCCCCAACCCAGAAATCGAACCTGCATCTCCTGTATTGGCAGCGGATTCTTTACCACTGAGCCACCTAGGAAGTCCAACATCTTTATTACCCAGCCACATTCTGGATACAAGCTACTATTTCATCACATGTTGCACTACCACATTTGTTCCAGATTTCAAGGTGATCAATATTTGAGACTCTATAGCCTTCATGGTTCTTTGCCTGTAGCTCAAATGGTAAAGAATCTGCCTGCAATACAGGACACCAGGGTTCTATTCCTGGGTTGGGAAGTTCCTCTGGAGAAGGGAATGGCAATCTACTTCAGTATTCTTGCCTGTAGAATTCTATGGCCAGAGATGCCTGGCAGGCTACAGTCCCAGGGATCACAAAGAGTCGGACATGACTGAGTAAGTGAACTGAACTGATAATGCAGTTTGGGAATGCAAAGGCAAGAAGGCTATGTGTGTGTTAGTTGCTCAGTCATGTCCAACTTTTTGCAACCCCATGGACTGTGAACCCCAGGCTTCCCTGTCCATCACCAACTCCTGGAGTTTACTCAAACTCATGTCTATCGAGCTGGTGATGGCATCAAATCACCTCATCCTCTACCATCCCCTTTTCCTCCTGCCTTCAATCTTTCCTAGCATCAGGGTCTTTTCCAATGAGTCAGTTCTTCACATCAGGTGGCCAACATATTGGAGCTTCAGCTTCAGCATCAGTCCTTCCAATGAATATTCAGGACTGATTTAGGGAATGGAAAACAGAGGATTTGGAGACGGGCCATAAACTACAAGGGTGGCACAGACAGGGTTACAGGTGCAGTCTTGAATTTCTCATGGGAACTCATATCTCTAAAGGCTGGAGGAAGACTTATTAACTCATCCTTCTTTCCTTGAGAATTAGAGCAGTCACTCATGACAAGAGCAACTATTCTACCAAGTAGGTAATGACTGGGAAAAGTAAAACTGGGGGGTAATAGGAAAATACAGAGGGGGTCTGAGAGATCAAAGAGAGTAGGGCAGACACCCAAAGTGTGAGAAGAAGGGCCAGGGGAATGGTTTGAGAAGGAAGAGGTTCTCAGGTTATTAGAGGGCATGCTTTCTCCAAATCTTTATTGTCTGTACCCATAGACAGAGGATTCAAGCCAGACATAGGTTTCTCAGATAGAACTTGCCTAATATACCCTAGACTTTCATGGCAAGTAGTCCCCTGTCTGTCCGTGGACATGACTGTTTACACAGCATAAATGAATATTACCAGATGTAACAGAAGAGGAATCCAAAATAAGAGTGGGATTACAGCAGATAAAATTCTAGGTCCCTTCTAATCCCATGTATCAGTGATTTTTAACATGATATTAAGGAGGTGGGAGGGAGGACCGGGATGGGGAATACATGTAAATCCATGGCTAATTCATTTCAATGTATGACAAAAACCACTGCAATGATGTAAAGTAATTAGCCTCCAACTAATAAAAATAAATGGGGAAAAAAAAACTTTAAATTAAAAAAAAGTTTTTAATTAAAAATTTCCCTGGTGGCTCAGACGGTAAAGCATCTGCCTACAATTTGGGAGACCCAGGTTCGATCCCTGGGTCAGGAGGATCTTCTGGAGAAGGAAATGGCAACCCACTCCAGTACTCTTGCCTGGAAAACCCCATGGATGGAGGAGAGTGGTAGGCTACAGTCCATGGGTTCGCAGAGTCGGACATGACTGAGTGGCTTCACTCACTCTATTAATTATGTTCTAAATCTTAAGACTTACAGATTTTTTAATTTGTTACCTAACTCCACAGACCTCCTTCTCAGGGGATGTGGAAGATATCAAAAACTATGTGAAGGAATTTGAAATTGCAGTATCAGGACAAAAAGGTATTGGATGGTCAAATCAAACGGGAGCTAAAACATGGGGGCTGTGAAATAATAGGTGGACCAGATACTAGTGAATATGGAGAGTAATGAATATTTATGTTGTGGTAACAGAATGCTAATGTGACTGCTCATATTCCAGTTCACTGAAGATTCCAGTTCATTCAGGCTCCAGTTCACTGAAGTCCCCAAAATCTCATTCTTACTCTTGGTGAGATTTCTCACTCTATTTTGGACTCTTCTTACCACCCCCCAATATTGGTACTGATTAAAATGAAATGTGTATATGTAGTTTCATCATGATGATCAGAGGAATTTCTGCATAGAAAAAATACTAAGGAGCAATTCATATTTCTTGCTATACTGAAATTTTAGTGGAGGAAAAGGAGATTAAATTGATACAGTTCATTTTCTACTTCTCAGAGCATCTAGGTCACTTGTAAGATGCCACTCATGGTGTTTCCTCTAGAGGAGAATACTTAATAGTCTTCCCTTGTCTTCATCCTCTCATTATACTTCAGTCACTGTTGGCATTATTGTTATCATCATCATTGTTGATGTTGTCATCATCATTGTTCTCATTTTCATCACTATCATCATCACAGAAAAGGCTCTGTACCAAGTATTTTACACATAATATCTCCTTCACATTAGCACATCCCATCAAATTATTAGTATCTTCAGTTTAAAGAGAAAGCAACTTTGGTAAAGAGAAAAAAAGAGTCATTTCATCTAAATTAAAGTGAGTAAACTTTGAAACCAGAATATAACTTAAGTTAATGTGATTGCAGAACCAGAGAAACAGATTCTACATCAGTTCAGTTCAGTTCAGTTCAGTCGCTCAGTCGTGTCCGACTTTGTGACCCCATGAATCACAGCATGCCAGGCCTCCCTGTCCATCACAAACTCCCAGAGTTTACTCAAACCCATGTCCATCGAGTTGGTAATGCCATCCAACCATCTCATCCTCTGTTGTCCCCTTCTCCTCCTGCCCGCAATCCCTCCCAGCATCAGGGCTTTTTCCAATGAGTCAACTCTTCACATGACATGGCCAAAGTACTGTAGTTTCAGCTTCAGCATCAGGCCTTCCAATGAACACTGAGGACCGATCTCCTTTAGGATGGATTGGTTGGATCTCCTTGCAGTCCAGGGACTCTCAAGAGTCTTCTCCAACACCATAGTTCAAAAGCATCAATTTTTCAGCGCTCAGCTTTCTTTATAGTCCAACTCTCACATCCATACTTGACCACTGGAAAAACCATAGCCTTGACTAGATGAGCCTTTGTTGGCAAAGTAATGTCTCTGCTTTTTAATATGCTATCTAGGTTGGTCATCACTTTCCTTCCAAGGAGTAAGCGTCTTTTAATTTCATGGCTGCAGTCACCACCTGCAGTGATTTTGAAGCCCCAAAAAATAAAGTCTGACACTGTTTCCACTGTCTCCCCATCTATTTCCCATGAAGTGATGGGACCAGATGCCATGATCTTAGTTTTCTGAATGTTAAGCTTTAAGCCAACTTTTTCACTCTCCTCTTTCACTTTCATCAAGAGGTTTTCTGTCTATTTAAAACTTCAGAAAAAAGTCAGTGATATGATGAAAGATGACCTCTAGATCAGGTATCTTTCAGTCCTCAATGAAACTTCATGTTTTCTACTTCATGTCAATGGGAGAGAACATTTATAAAATCCTAAAAATGGTCTGAATTGACTAAGCAGTGAGATAAAAACCATATTTTAAAATTTTGATTATAGAATATAAATTGGGAAAGAATCAACAAAAAGAAGGGATAATATTGGAAAATCTGAGCATTGAAAGTAATAACCAGTGCAATTTTAGATAGGAAGTTGAGGATATAGACAGGAATTTGAGAAGTTAAATTAAAGCAGGGCCATAAGAAGTTTCAGTTCATACAGTAAGTGGCTAGAACTTAAGTGTAATATGAACGGTCAGGAAGATTGAATTTGTTTCTTGAATTTACTTATTTGATGTTTTGATTATGTATCTTGCATTTCTTAGAAAATTATTAAACAATTTGGGGAAATATCTTCTATAATCAAGTTTATTTACATGGAACTAGAGGAGACTGAGGGGATTTCATTTCCCAGAACATCAAAAGAGACTTTCCAGGACAGAAGATGCTGATTTATTAGTTTACAGTGGAAAGTAATTTGTCCCATAGACTTTAAATTCTTAAACCTATATTTTGGTGAGCATGGAGGCTGGGCGGTTGATGAGCAAGTGGGTTTTGAGAAGTGGCTCACCTTTCTTAATACAGAGATGTCTTTCTTGACCACAGAAGAAATCCTAGAATCTAGTGGGGGAAGATATATTTTCTCATTTGAGCATAAAAGTTTTAGTGTGAAGGTCAGATGGCAGTAGGCATTTTTTATGCAGTTTACTTTTGTTGTTTTCTCTTATTTTTGCTTTGATGGATAAGTTTCTAATCTCTCAACAACCCCTATAACTATTGTTTGCAATTTTTTATAGAAAAAAAGTGTCTGAATGATTAATCAGTTCTGGAACATAAGAGGAAGAATGTTCTGAATCTTTCAAATCAGATTCAAAATCAATTATAATTTGCTTAACATTCCATATATTATATATTTTATAATTAAAAGTTTTAAAATCCACATATTCTTCAAAATCATCTTAACCTGTATTTACCTCAGGGGGATGCTTATCACAGAACATATTGATATTAGAGTTGACTCTATGTGGATATAATCCTTAGGTGGCACTAGTGATAAAGAACCCATCAGCCAATGCAGGAGACTTAAGAGAGGTGGGTTCTATATCTGGCTAAAGAAGATCCCCTGGAGGGGGAAATGGCAACCCACTCCAGTATTCTTGCCTGAAAAATCCCATGGACAGAGGAGCCTGCCTGGTCCCAGTCCATAGGGTCCCAAAAAGTTGGACTTGACTAAAGCAACTTAGCATACACATGTGGATACCATCCCTGTGGTATCAATTATGTAGTCAAACTTATGTTTAGTAAGAATAAGAACCATCCTGACCAAATCTTACCTGAATACTGTAATGATGCCTTGCATGATATTTGAGTATTGCTGAAAAATCTTTCAAGCTCAAAGACATTCATGTAAGTCATTCTCTCTCTCTCTCTCTCTCTCTCTCTCTCTCTCTCTCTCTCTTTAGTCATTAAGTCGTGTCTGACTCTTGCGACCCCATGCCAGGTTCCTCTGTCCACGGGATTCTCCAGGCAAGAATACTGGAGTATTGTGGAAAGTCATTTGTTTTGTTTTGTTTTGTTTTGTTTTTGATATACAACATAAACTTTTATTTTATTTTATTTTATTTTATTTTATTTTTATTTTTATTAGTTGGAGGCTAATTACTTTACAACATTGCAGTGGTATTTGTCAAACACTGAAATGAATTAGCCATGGATTTACATGTATTCCCCATCCCGGTCCCCCCTCCCACCTCTCTCTCCACCCCATCCCTCTGGGTCTTCCCAGTGCACCAGGCCCGAGCACTTGTCTCATGCATCCAACCTGGGCTGGTGATCTGTTTCACCCTAGATATACATGTTTCAATGCTGTTCTCTTGAAACATCCCACCCTCGCCTTCTCCCACAGAGTGCACAAGTCTGTTCTATATATCTGAGTTTCTTTTTCTGTTTTGCATATAGGATGATCGTTACCATCTTTCTAAATTCCATATATATGTGTTAGTATACTGTAATGGTCTTTATCTTTCTGGCTTACTTCACTCTGTATAATGGGCTCCAGTTTCATCCATCTCATTAGAACTAATTCAAATGAATTCTTTTTAATAGCTGAGTAATATTCCATGGTGTATATGTACCACAGCTTCCTCATCCATTCGTCTGCTGATCCTCTATGACCCACATCCCAGAATTTTAGAAACAAAAGCAAAAATAAATAAATGGGACCTAATGAAACTTAAAAGCTTTTGCACAACAAAGGAAACTATAAGCAAGGTGAAAAGACAGCCCTCAGATTGGGAGAAAATAATAGCAAATGAAGCAACAGACAAAGGGTTAATCTCAAAAATATACAAGCAACTCCTCCAGCTCAACTCCAGAAAAATAAATGACCCAATCAAAAAATGGGCCAAAGAACTAAACAGACATTTCTCCAAGGAAGACATACAGATGGCAAAAAAACACATGAAAAGATGCTCAACATCACTCATTATCAGAGAAATGCAAATCAAAACCACAATGAGGTACCATTACACACCAGTCAGGATGGCTGCTATCCAAAAGTCTACAAGCAATAAATGCTGGAGAGGGTGTGGAGAAAAGGGAACCCTCTTACACTGTTGGTGGGAATGCAAATTAGTACAGCCACTATGGAAAACAGTGTGGAGATTCCTTAAAAAGCTGGAAATAGAACTGCCATATGACCCAGCAATACCACTTCTAGGCATACACACCGAGGAAACCAGATCTGAAAGAGACACGTGCACCCCAATGTTCATCGCAGCACTGTTTATAATAGCCAGGACATGGAAGCAACCTAGAAGTCATTTGTTTTTAAAGGTCCAATATAAAGAAATGGCAGCCCACTCCAGTGTTCTTGCCTGGAGAATCCCAGGGACGGGGGAGCCTGGTGGGCTGCCGTCTATGGGGTTGCACAGAGTCGGACATGACTGAAGTGACTTAGCAGCAGCAGCATAAGACCAGTGGACTTCCCTGGTGGTTTAGATGGTAAAGAATCTGCCTGCTATGTGGGAGACCTGGGTTTGATCCCTGGTTGGAAAGATTCCTTTTGGCATGGTAATCCACTCTAGTATTCTTCCCTAGAGAATCCCTATGAAGAGAGGAGCCTAGAGGGCTACAGTCCATGCAATCACCGAGTCCGATATGACTGAGCGACTAAGCACAGCATAGCACATAAGACCAGTAACTCTGGCCAAGATTGTTCTAAAGAAAAGTATAAAATTAATAATGTACTCTATAATGGTTTTGTGTGTGCTGCTCTGGGGGCAGTGTCTTTGAAGGAAAATGTGTATATTCAGACAGCTTGTTAATAGTTCTTCATCTGAGGAGAAGGGAAAGTCCTTACAGTTATAAAAGTGAATGTTTTTCTTAATTGATGACACTCAGCAATGAAATGAAGAAAAACAAAGCAAAACTGTGAGGGTAAATATAGGAGTGATTATAGGACAGACTGAAGTTTTGTTTTGCTTTTGTGACACAGGTGCTGATCTTCTCATTTGTTCCCCCTCTGGAGTGTGATTGTGAATCTGGATTGTGGTTTAACAATAAGCCCTATGGCAACTGCAAACTCCAGCAATATCCTCTCCTCCACCTTCTGTCTCACAGGTATCCCTGGATATGAGGAATTTCACCACTGGATTTCCATCCCATTCTGTCTCCTCTACCTTGTTGGAATCATGGGTAACTGTACTATCCTACATATTGTCCGGACAGACCCCAGGCTCCATCAGCCCATGTACTACTTCTTGGTCATGCTTTCTCTCACTGACATGGGCATGTCCTTGCCCACAATGATATCACTCTTCAGGGTGTTGTGGTCCATTTCCAGGGAGATCCAGTTCAACACCTGTGTGGTCCAAATGTTTTTCATTCACACTTTCTCCTTCACTGAATCATCTGTGCTCTTGGCCATGGCCCTTGACCGATATGTGGCCATCTGCCACCCACTAAGATATGCTACCATTTTCACTCCAACACTTATCACTAAAATTGGAATTGCAGCCCTGCTTAGAAGTGCCTTTGCCATGATTCCACTTCTGGCCCGGCTGGCTTTCTTTCCCTTCTGCCACTCCCACATCCTTTCTCATTCTTACTGTCTACATCAGGACATGATCCGCCTTGCCTGTGCTGACACTAAGTTTAATGTTATTTATGGGTTAGTTCTGATCACTTTGCTGTGGGGAATGGACTCTCTGGGTATTTTTGTGTCTTATGTTTTCATCCTTCACTCAGTATTAAAAATTTCATCTCAGGAGGGGAGATTTAAGGCCCTTAACACATGTGCATCTCACATCTGTGCTGTACTTATTCTTTATGTGCCTATGATTGGGCTCTCTATTGTCCATCGTTTTGCCAAACACTCATCCCCCCTCATCCACATCTTCATGGCGCATATCTACCTGCTAGTTCCACCTGTGCTCAACCCAATCATCTATAGTGTGAAGACAAGGCAGATCCGTCAAGGAATTCTCAACCTGCTTTTCCCCCTAAGAATCAATTCTTCTATGATGTAGACACGTCCTCAAGTCAATGATGGCATCAACCCTAAGTGTGAAAATACATAGTGAATGTCTGCACTCTATATTGGCACCAGAGTTACCAATTAAATATTACTTTATAAACAGAAATAGAACTGACAGTAGATCTAAAGGAGAGAGTTGATGTCCACTGGAATTATAAAGACTGACTTAGCATGTGCTTCATAAATCTCCTTTAAGTATGAAATTGTTGGACTGGAGTTTTGGAAATCATTTCCATCTATTGTCTCTCATTTCTAATCTTAATTGTGATTAAGTCATCCATGATGTTTAAACATCCATGATGTTTTCCCTGAGTATTCTAGAATAACACTTCTTTTTTTTTTGCTTCTTAACATACTGTATATGTCCATGATTATTATATTACCTTTCTGATAAGTGTCTTTATAAATCTGCTGAAGTTACCTTTATTAAAGATTGAAAAAAATCATATGTTGATGTAAGAGTTTATTAGAGCTCACAGCATTTTATCTATTTTCATGGTACATCAGTAGCATATTTTAAAATTTTATACACATGTTCAGTCTTTTCTGAGGAAATTTAGTTTCACCAGGAATAGAAACAGTCAACCTTCATAGTCTGTTTGTTTTTACTTAATTTTTAGAAATAATTTTATTCTTACAGAAATCTGCAACTCAGAACCTTTTGAAATCCCTGAGATAATGTCTTGTGAAGTCAGTGTTTATAATCCATTGGATTAAATGTATCTAAGAATAATTTAGGATATAGTATTCAAATATAAAAATTCTAAGTCACTAAGGAATAGCCACTTACATTTGTGATACCAAGAAATAAAATATAAATCTTTTTGCCCAGAACTCTTTTAGCATACAAACTCATTTCATATAACTCAAATGATCTAGTAGCAGGTGTGCATAGAGTTGTATAAAAAACACACTTCTCGTTGAAATTTCTTAATTCACATGTCTACACTTTTTCAAAGACAAGTAAATTAAGCAGAAAAAAAGATTTTAAGAATGCTTTATAACTTTCAGTATGTATATTGGTTTTAATAATAAGTAATATGTTTTCTCAAATCTTATTCTATCTACTGTAGGAACTATTTCTCATGCACCTTGCTACTTGTGAGAGTGAACACTAGTTTAATTAAATTATGAACTTAATAATTATTGAATACATAATTGATTAAGAAATGAATCAATCATTGGATATAGAAGAACTAGTTCTATTGGATTTTAAAGAAGTCTTGGAGAGAAAGATTCCACCTGTCATGAGCCCACATTTCATATAACAAAAGAGGTATTATTAACTTAAAATTCCATTTCAAATGTCAAGCATGTGAAGGATGTCTTCACATGACTTATTTCTTTTGCCTAGTTTAAATTCAATTATGTCTGTTCCCATCCCTCTTTTTCTTATTTCTTAATTCTATTTCTAATTACCCTTTTCCTTCAGCATATTCACTTTGACCAAAGGGATATTAAGTAAAAATAAAGCAAGATATATGAACATCAGACTTAGTTAATATTTCCTGAAGTAGATAAGAAAAATAAAATTAATAGAAATAAATTTTAGAAGAAAATGTGAACATTATCATCTTCTGTATGTCATAAAAAATAACATTTAACTATAGCAATTCTATAAAACCTTCAAATTCAAAATATATTTTAGGGTCTGCTTGCTGAACACATCTATTATAATGCTTCTGCTCCAAAAAATGAAAATTTTTACCATTTTCTTGGCTAACAGAAATATATTTAAAATATTGAATCTTAGACTTTTCATTTCACTCACAAAGAAAAATGTGTAAATGAATAACTAAATATTCTAGCCAACTTTTGACTTTACATATTATTATCCTCTAATGTTTCTTAAGATTATTATGAGTAACATTATATTCATAAAATACACTTTACTAAAAACATTCAGGAAACACATAGTCTCAAAATTAAGATAACTCTTTCAGTGAAATATAGTCAGTGAAGACATGAGTGATTGAATAAACAAATGAATGAATAGCATTTTGTATTATGCTATGATCACAAGTTTGATGATTTGAGAGCAGAAGTACTATCTTGTTTTTAAAACTTTAATGAAAGCTGAAGTTCCAGCAAATAGATAGTGCTATTGAAAGAGGAAGGCCTCTTGTTTTCCCCTAAATTCACAATAATATGATCTAAGCATCTATCTTATATGTACATGGGTTTATAAATTGAGACACTCTTACTCATAGTGTAATATATAGTAATGTTCAGTCACTGAGTTGTATCTGACTCCTGTGACCCCATGGACTGCAGCATGCCAGGCCTTCTTTTTCCTCACCATCTCTTGGAGTTTGTCCAAGTTCATGTCCATTGAAAACGTGACACCATCCAACCGTCTCATCCTCTGCTGCCCTTTTCACCTTTTGATTTCAATCATTACCAGCATCAGGGTCTTTTCCAATGAGTTGACTGTTTAATCAGAACATTAATGGAAACTCATGGATAATTTTCATCATCAGTTCAGTTCAGTCACTCAGTTGTGTCTGATCCTGGACTGCAGCATGCCAGGCTTCCCTGTCCATCACCAACTCCTGGAGCCTGCTCAAACTCATGTCCATCAAGTCAGTGATACCATCCAACCATCTCATCCTCTGTCATCCCCTTCTCCTCCTGCCTTCAATCTTTCCCAGTGTCAGGGTCTTTTCCAATGAGTCAGTTCTTTGCATCAGGTGGCCAAAGTATTGGAGTTTCAGCTTCAGCATCAGTCCTTCCAATGAATATTCAGGACTGATTTCCTTTAGGATTGACTGGTTTGATCTCCTTGCAGTCCAAGGGATTCAAGAGTCTTCTCCAACACCACAATTCAAAAACATCAATTCTTTGGTGCTCAGCTTTCTTTATGGTCCATCTCTCACATCCATACACGACTACTAGATAAACCATAGCTTAGGCAATGGACCTTTGTTGGCAAAGTAATGCTTTTGCTTTTTAATATGCCATCTAGGTTGGTCATTGCTTTTCTTCCAAGGAGCAAGTGTCTTTTAATTTCATGGCTGTAGTCACCATCTGCAGTGATTTTGGAGCCCAAGAAAATAAAGTCTGTCACTGTTTCCATTGTTTCCCCATCTATTTGCCATGAAGTGATGGGACCAGATGCCATGATCTTCATTTTTTGAATGTTGAGTTTTAACCAACTTTTCACTCTCCTCTTTCACTTTCATCAAGAGGCTCTTTAGTTCCTCTTCACTTTCTGCCATAAGGATGGTATCATCTGCATATCTGAGGTTATTGATATTTCTCCCAGCAATCTTGATTCCAGCTTGTGCTTCATCCAGCCTGGCATTTCACATGATGTACTCTGCATATAAGTTAAATAAACAAGGTGACAATGTAGACTTTTGACATACTCCTTTCCCAATTTGGAACCAGTCTGTTGTTCCATGTCTGGTTCTAACTGTTTCTTCTTGACCTGCATACAGGTTTCTCAGGAGGCAGGTAAGGTGGTCTAGTATTCCCATCTCTTTAAGAATTTTCCACAGTTTGTTGTGATCCACACAGTCAAAGGCTTTAGTGTAGTCAATGAAGCAAAAGTAGATGTTTTTTCTGGAATTCTCTTGCTTTTTCTGTGATCCAGTGGATGTTGACAATTTGATTTCTGGTACCTCTGCCTTTTCTAAATACAGCTTGAACATCTGGGAGTTCTTGGTTCATGTACTGTTGAAGCCTGGCTTGGAGAATTTTTAGCATTACTTTGCTAGTGTGTGAGATGAGTGCAACAGTGTAGTAGTTTGAACATTCTTTGCCATTGCCATTCTTTGGGATTGGAATAAAAACTGATCTTTTTCAGTCCTGTGGCTACTGCTGAGTTTTCCAAATTTTCTGGCATATTGAGCGCAGTGAGTGTATTGAATACATCAATTACAGAATGACTATTATCATGGTATATCATAAAAAGTGGCAAAATAATACCACTTCTTAGGTGAATCACACTTCTCTGCTTCCTATTTTTCAGTACAAATAGTGACTAATAAGCTGAAATTGCACAGTTCATGACATGAAAATACTTTTATTATTAGATGATTTGCAGTTATAATTAGCAACAATTTGAACCATGAATCTTCTCCTGGTCTCCCTCATTCCCTAATTTATTGATCATAAAAAACTAGTTTCTGAGAATACTTTTTTTTCATGATTAAGAGGATATTTACCTATTAAATCATTAATGCAGTCCTAAAAACAGCAAAAAAAACATCAGGATAAAGTGCCTGTAGCAACATTTACCATGTTACCACTACTATGAATACTTTTGCTTTTAAAATATTTGATCAAAACTCAATTTATTAAAATTATATGTTATGAGCCTTCTGAAGGAACAATCTTCTTGCTTTCATTCTTATTATTAAAAAAATGGGATTATAACTCTGGCCAAAGATATTTGCTATTTAAAAGCAGACTATTGAAACCATATTTGAAATTAATATTGAGAAATAGAGGGAAACAGCAAAATCCTGAAATGCCCTAAAAGGGAAACTAAGAAGTATTCCTATGCTTGATTTTCACATATCTAGAGTTACATTTATTGCCTTATGAATACTTCATTTTTGCCAGTCTTCCTCAGAAATATAACCCAGGCATTCATTTATCCTTTAATTCAATAAATACAAGCCAAACACCTAATAAATAGAAAGTACTATGTTAAAGAAAGGGGATGTAATTGTCAACAATAAATAAAGAATTCATTTCCTCATGAAGATTATATTTAATGAAGATTTTCCAAAATACTTCTAATATCACTGAATTCCAAACATACCCATAACCCTATTTGCCCCAAATTCTCCTAAACTCCCAGGAAAACCTTTTTTTATGTCCTTTTTTTAAAAAAAATACATTTGCAAAGTTTGCAAGTAATTCTTTAGAATCCCTTTTCCATTTAGAATGGCAATTCTCCCCTTGAGCCTTAAATTTTATGAACTTTTCTTCAAAACAGAGGTTGAATTTTGTTTAATGAAAAATAAGTCACTGATGTGGTTATTTCTTCCCATAACTGACAACTTTCCGTGGAAGAAGTTGTGTCTCTCATCCCTGTATTCTTTTCTTCATTATAGGACGTACTTTATGTTCACTGGCTCATTAGAAAACTATGATGGAGTCTTGCATGATTTTTCTCTCTCTACCAAAGACTTAATGATCCTGAGCATCTCTGATGCCGGTCCCATTTGAGCGGAAGAGGTGCAGCATCCTCAGTCGGATCTGCTTGGTCTTAATGGTGTAAACCACTGGGTTGATCACTGGAGGTGTGAGAAAGTGCAGATAAGAGAGCAGCACGCGGCTGGAAGGGGAAGCTCGTCTGCCGAATCTGTGGATCATGGACAGGCCAATCATGGGTGTGTAGAAGAGCAGCACAGCACAGATGTGGGAGACACACGTGTTGAGGGTTTTGAGGCGCTCAGCCTTGGATGCAATGGACAGCACTGTCTGGAGGATGAGCCCATAGGACAGGACAATGAGCACAGAGTCCACCCCCAGCGTGGACAGCACCACGAAGAGACCGTAGGCACTGTTGCTGTGGGTGTCAGCACAGGCCAGCTTCATGACGTCTGGGTGCAGGCAGTAGGAGTGGGACAGCAGGCGAGCCCCGCAGTAAGGCAGCTGCTTCAGCATGATGGGGGCTGGGATGTGGAGACCGACGCTGCGCACCACAATGGCCAGGCCCAGCCTGGCCATCCTGGGACTCGTGAGGATGGTGCCATAGTGCAGGGGCTTGCTGATGGCTACGAAACGGTCAAAGGCCATGGCCAGCAGCACAGAGGACTCCATGATTGAGAAGGTGTGGATGAAGAAGAGCTGGGCCAGGCACACATCCAGGGCCACCTCCCTGACTCCCAGCATGTAGATGGAGAGCATGGTGGGCAGGGTGGAGGCAGACAGGCCCAGGTCGGTCACAGCCAACATGGACAGGAAGTAGTACATGGGCTGGTGCAGGGAGGGCTCTGACCTCACCACCCACAGGATCAGGCTGTTTCCGGCCAGAGCGGCCACATACATGGCACATAGAGGAATGGAGAGCCACGTGTGCACAGCCTCAAGGCCTGGCAGGCCTGTGAGGAAGAAGGAAGTGCCTGTGTGGTTGGAGTCTGCCATGGTGACCTGATGGGTGGAATTCCAAACAGAAATACGATCACACGCCCTAGAATGAAAAGATTACTGGGTCAGAATCTGTTCTATGAATTAATACATTGAAAAGACTCCCCAAAATGATTCTCTGATAATCACAGCCTTTTATTTATTTATTTTTTTGTCTGTTTTTTTAGTTCTTTTTTTTTTTTTTTTAATTTTTATTAGTTGGAGGCTAATTACTTTACATCATTACAGTAGTTTTTGTTATACATTGAAATGAATTAGCCATGGATTTACATGTACTCCCCATCCCAGTCCCCCCTCCCACCTCCCTCTCCACCCAATCCCTCTGGGTCTTCCCAGTGCACCAGGCCCGAGCACTTGTCTCATGTACCCAACCTGAGCGGGTTATCCGTTTCACCCTAGATAATATACATGTTTCAATGCTGTTCTCTTGAAACATCCCACCCTCGCCTTCTCCCAGAGTCCACAAGTCTGTTCCATACATCTGAGTCTCTTTTTCTGTTTTGCATATAGGGTTATCGTTACCATCTTTCTAAAGTCCATATATATGTGTTAGTATACTGTAATGGTCTTTATCTTTCTGGCTTACTTCGCTCTGTATAATGGGCTCCAGTTTCATCCATCTCATTAGAACTGATTCAAATGAATTCTTTTTAATGGCTGAGTAATATTCCATGGTGTAATCACAGCCTTTTAATTTCTCCAAGTATTCCCCCTAGTTCATAGATCAGAAACCCTTTAAAAAAAAAAAAAAAAGTGAGTTTGAATGATTAGAAGGAATCTTGCATATGTAGTAAGATTGGCTCGGGAGCCACACAACAAAATTTAACCCTAAATCAGGATCATGGTTCTTGAAAGGGAGTGAGACCATATTGGTTCTAACTCTACATTATCCCTACTGGGAAATTAAATCCAGGTTCCTGTGAAGTCAGTGTGTCTGATCTAAAAGCATAGTTCAGTTTTCCTCACTCCCTGTCAGGCTCTCCTTCACATACTTTTCAGTGAGTACTTCTTTAATAAGGTGAACATGAGAATTTTGCAGAGAGATACCTTCTTACATACTAAAATATAGTTCCCTTTAACACATTAACACTCCCATGTAGGCACACAAATGAAGCCTTTCTACATGCAATCTAAAATGTCAAGTTATGGGCATTTACCCAAATATGATTCATTGTCTAATGTCTATGATTCACTGTCTTATGCGCATATGTATAACATATAAACAGAATGATTCCTAACCCATCGAATATTGAACAGACACTTTAAAGATCATCAGTAACTATTCAGCATTGTATTTATGAGATTATAGAAACTAGAAAAAGACATTTGTTTGCCAAGGAATCAGGATTTGGCTTCACTTAAAAAGTAATTTCTGGAGGAGTACCAAAATCTGAAAGTAGATCTTTTGTTTTCTCTGTGTTCTCTCCCTTGAATTTTGACTGCTGTGTCACTCCATGCCATCTCAACCACCTTCTGATACTTTGCCCATTATGAGTTCCATTTTTGAGAATACAGTGAAAGAGAACTCAATTTTAAAGTTTTTTCACTTTCCTTCCTAACTTAATCATAAACAAAGGAAGATTACTGCAGTTTTCCAGAAATATAAAACATTAAAGAATCACAATGAAAACGGTGATTTAATTTGGAGGAATCTTACTTAATCTTATACTCAGAGACTTTTTTTCAGATGGTATTGATATTTTTTCTTTATCACATTTCATTATATATGCCAGGGGAAATGCAATCCAGTATTACTCTCTCTTTGAAAAGGAAGTTGGATTCTGTTTGCTAGAATTTTGTTAAGGATTTTTGCATCTATGTTCATCAGTGATATTGGCCTGTAGTTTTCTTTTTTTGTGGCATCTTTGTCTGGTTTTGGAATTAGGGTGATGGCAGCCTCATAGAATGAGTTTGGAAGTTTACCTTCTTCTGCAATTTTCTGGAAGAGTTTGAGTAAGATAGATGTTAGCTCTTCTCTAAATTTTTGGTAGAATTCAGCTGTGAAGCCATCTGGTTCTGGGCTTTTGTTTGCTGGAAGATTTCCGATTACAGTTTCGATTTCCTTGCTTGTGATCATTTTGTTAAGATCTTCTATTTCTTCCTGGTTCAGTTTTGGAAAGTTATACTTCTCTAAGAACTTGTCCATTTCTTCCAAGTTGTCCATTTTATTGGCATAGAGCTGCTGGTAGTAGTCTCTTATGATCCTTTGTATTTCAGTGTTGTCTGTTGTGATCTCTCCATTTTCATTTCTAATTTTGTTAATTTGGTTCTTCTCCCTTTGTTTCTGAATGAGTCTTGTTAATGGTTTGTCAATTTTGTTTATTTTTTCAAAAAACCAGCTTTTAGCTTTGTTAATTTTTGCTATGATCTCTTTAGTTTCTTTTGCATTTATTTCTGCCCTAATTTTTAAGATTTCTTTCCTTCTACTAACCCTGGGGTTCTTCATTTCTTCCTCCTCTAGTTGCT
This sequence comes from Odocoileus virginianus, assembly GCF_023699985.2. NCBI lineage: Eukaryota > Metazoa > Chordata > Mammalia > Artiodactyla > Cervidae > Odocoileus > Odocoileus virginianus. The sequence goes on from NW_027224290.1 coordinate 396,208, forward strand.
TTAGGTGTAGAGTTAGGTTATTCTAGCAAACAGAATCCAACAACATATTAAAAAAATCATACATCATGACCAAGTGGGCTTTATCCCAGGAATGCAAGGATTCTTTAATATCCGCAAGTCAATCAATGTAATACACCACATTAACAAATTGAAAGATAAAAACCATATGTTTATCTCAATAGATGCAGAAAAAGCCTTTGACAAAATTCAGCATCCATTTATGATTAAAACTCTCCAGAAAGCAGGAATAGAAGGAACATACCTCAACATAATAAAAGCTATATATGACAAACCCACAGCAAGCATCACCCTCAATGGTGAAAAATTGAAAGCATTTCCCCTGAAATCAGGAACAAGACAAGGGTGCTCACTCTCACCACTACTATTCAACATAGTTTTGGAAGTGTTGGCCACAGAAATCAGGGCAGAAAAAGAAGTAAAAGGAATCCAGATAGGAAAAGAAGAAGTGAAACTCTCTCTGTTTGCAGATGACATGATCCTCTACATAGAAAACCCTAAAGACTCTACCAGAAAATTACTAGAGCTAATCAAGGAATACAGTCAAGTTGCAGGATATAAAATTAACACACAGAAATCTCTTGCATTCCTATACACTAACAATGAGAAAACAGAAAGAGAAATTAAGGAAACAATACCATTCACCATTGCAACAAAAAGAATAAAATACTTAGGAGTATATCTACCTAAAAAAACAAAAGACCTATACATAGAAAACTATAAAACACTGATGAAAGAAATCAAAGAGGAGACAAACAGATGGAGAAATATACCGTGTTAATGGATTGGAAGAATCAATATTGTCAAAATGGCTATACTACCCAAAGCAATCTATAGATTCAATGCAATCCCTATCAAACTACCAACGGTATTTTTCACAGAACTAGAACAAATAATTTCACAATTTGTATGGAAATACAAAAAACCTCGAATAGCCAAAGTAATCCTGAGAAAGAAGAATGGAACTGGAGGAATCAATCTGCCTGACTTCAGACTCTATTACAAAGCCACAGTCATCAAGACAGTATGGTACTGGCACAAAGACAGAAATATAGATCAATGGAACAGAATAGAAAGCCCAGAGATAAATCCACGAACCTATGGTCACCTTATCTTCGACAAAGGAGGCAAGGATATACAATGGATAACCTCTTTAACAAGTGGTGCTGGGAAAATTGGTCAACCACCTGTAAAAGAATGAAACTAGAACACTTTCTAACACCATACACAAAAATAAACTCAAAATGGATTAAAGATCTAAATGTAAGACCAGAAACTATAAAACTCCTAGAGGAGAACATAGGCAAAACACTCTCCCACATAAATCACAGCAGGATCCTCTATGACCCACATCCCAGAATTTTAGAAATAAAAGCAAAAATAAACAAATGGGACCTAATGAAACTTAAAAGCTTTTGCACAACAAAGGAAACTATAAGCAAGGTGAAAAGACAGCCCTCAGATTGGGAGAAAATAATAGCAAACAAAGCAACAGACAAAGGATTAATCTCAAAAATATACAAGCAACTCCTCCAACTCAACTCCAGAAAAATAAATGACCCAATTAAAAAAATGGGCCAAAGAACTAAACAGACATTTCTCCAAGGAAGACATACAGATGGCTAACAAACACATGAAAAGATGCTCAACATCACTCATTATCAGAGAAATGCAAATCAAAACCACAATGAGGTACCATTACACGCCAGTCAGGATGGCTGCTATCCAAAAGTCTACAAGCAATAAATGCTGAGAGGGTGTGGAGAAAAGGGAACCCTCTTACACTGTTGGTGGGAATGCAAATTAGTACAGCCACTATGGAAAACAGTGTGGAGATTTCTTAAAAAACTGGAAATAGAACTGCCATATGACCCAGCAATCCCACTTCTGGGCATACACACCAAGGAAACCAGATCTGAAAGAGACACGTGCACCCCAATGTTCATCACAGCACTGTTTATAATAGCCAGGACATGGAAGCAACCCAGATGCCCATCAGCAGACAAATGGATGAGGAAGCTGTTGTACATATACACCATGGAATATTACTCAGCCATTAAAAAGAATTCATTTGAATCAGTTCTAATGAGATGGATGAAACTGGAACCCATTATACAGAGCGAAGTAAGCCAGAAAGATAAAGACCATTACAGTATACTAACACATATATATGGACTTTAGAAAGATGGTAACTATAACCCTATATGCAAAACAGAAAAAGAGACTCAGATGTATAGAACAGACTTGTGGACTCTGTGGGAGGAGGCGAGGGTAGGATGTTTCAAGAGAACAGCATTGAAACATGTATATTATCTAGGGTGAAACAGATCACCAGCCCAGGTTGGGTGCATGAGACAAGTGCTCGGGCCTGTTGCACTGGGAAGACCCAGAGGGATGGGGTGGAGAGGGAGGTGGGAGGGGGGACCGGGATGGGGAATACATGTAAATCCATGGCTAATTCATTTCAATGTATGACAAAAACTACTGTAATGATGTAAAGTATTTAGCCTCCAACTAATAAAAATAATAAAAATAAATGGAAAAAAATAATAAATAAATAAATAAAAAAGAAAGAAAAGGAAGTCAGCATATTTGAGAATTCTTTTACCTTTTTTTCTTATAGTTCATTATCTTTTTATTTCACTTAAAGTACTTTACAGAACATTTTCATGTATACCATTTTGTAGCAATTCAAACTTCAGAATGTAGCAAATCAGTTTTTCCAGACAAAGCAACTTAATCATGAAAAATTCAAATACTCAACTTTCCTAAGTTTACATAGATTATAAAAGGAGGGAGGCTTACCTCATGACTCAGGGGTAAAGAGTGCATCTGCCAATGCAGGGGACACGGGTTTGACTCCTGGTCCAGGAAGTTCCCACATGCTATGGAGCAACCAAGTCCACAACTACAGAGCCTGTGCTCTAGAGACCAGGAGTCACAATTTTGAGCCCACATACTGCAACTACTGAAACCAGCCTACTCTAGAGCCCATGCTCTACAAGAGGAGTTGCTGTGGTGAGAAGCCTGCACACTGCTACTGGAGAGTAGCCCCAGTTTGCTGCAACTAGAGAAAGCCCACGCAGCAGCAAAGGCCCAACACAGCCATAAAGGAATAAATAGAATTATTTTAAACATCAATCAGTGAAAGGAGGATCCAGGACTGAAGTGATTCTCTCTGACTTAGTATTTTTTATTCTGAATATTGTTGCTTGGAAGACAAAGGCCAGTCAAACAAACTTGAGGTACTCACAAACCTTATCTTTAAATCAAATTAAACTAAAAACTCTCATGAATTCCTGTTTTTTTAACGTTCCTCCGTAATGGCCCCATCAGGTTTGTCTATTATAAGCTACTTTCTTACCACCAGATTAGATGCGTGCATTTTCAGTCAGTAATTAAACTGTCTGAGGCAACGTTCAAGATCCAGGAAATAGAATGATGAGAAAAATAATAAGATCTCAATAAAAAGTGATGCATGAGTCAATATTATTTTAAATATGTGAAGAAAATAAACAATGTGGAAAGAGAAGGGGGTGTTATTTTAGACTGCCAGTTTAGATTGAAGTTCTCTCAGGAGGGGGCAATTGAAGAAAGCAGAAGGATGAAAAGGAACAAGAAAGTTGAAGATTTTTGTATATGTGATTGAGTGGTTGGGTTTGTTGTTATTGTTGTTGTTGTCAAGTTGCTCAGTCATGTCCTACTCTTTGTGGCCCCATGGATTGCAGCATGCCAGTCTTTCCTGTCCTATATAGATGTATCAAGGAATACCTTATGTTAGCACACAGGTTAACTAGGAGGTAGGTATCTATGATAGATATAATTGCAACAGAAATAAGAGAGTTAGGTGAACCTTCTAGAACCAATACCATCACTTAAGAAAACTGTATTCCATTTGCTGGGACTTCAGGGGTCAGGGTGGTGTTCTCTTCTGTGCTGAATATATAGCACGTGGCTCTGAAAGTGTGAACCCTGGGCTAGTGGTATCAGCAGCATGAGAAATTGTAATAAGTACAAATTATTAGGTCCCACCCAAGCCTACTGAATGATGGTTTCTCAGGAAGAAGCCCAGAATCAAGGTGCTTTAACCAATTCTGTAGGAAATTCTGATGCAAACCAAAGTCTGAGAGTCACTGTGGTACATTCTTGGGAATAGTATTGCTTAGTAAACAGTTGAGTGCAGTGCTCTTGAAGTCCCACTAAAACAAAAAAGTGGGTGAGAATCAAAAGTCATGAGTTAGGAGAAAAGGAACACTCTTAGACAAAGAAAGAAACCTTTCACCTTAGTGGTAAATTCTGAGATGGGATCAACAAACACAGTCACAAACACAGAGTGTTTTAGTAGGATGTACCAAATGAGTTTACCATAGATCATTAAAGATTAAAGGAACATGTAGAGATTATAATAAACAAGGATACTATTTAAGGAAAAAAAAAATCAGGACTTCCCTGATGGCTCACTGGGTAAAGAATCTGTTTGAAAAGTATCAAATTGTTAATAAGGTAATCTGTCCACTAAATTCTGCTGCTGTAGGAAGTTGCAAATGTTTTTTTTTATCCTTTTTACATGCAGATTTGTGAAATTTTTGTCAATTACTGATTTCTCATCCTATCTTCACCCTGCATAGTTTCTTCAAAGTTAGAGAAGAATCTTTAACATTACTTTAACAGATTGAAAGACCCTTTGCTTCACTCACAGGTTTTACATGTATAGGTAAAAGTACAATGAGTGCCCTAAAATAAGCAGATTCAGGGTTCCTGGCATTATTTCACTTACTTAGTCTTTGAGAAATGGAGCTCTGAAAAAAGGTATTGAGATGCTCATATATGTAGTGTGTATTATTATTTTTTATGTTTTGTGCTAAACTGACTGCCTAGAAGAGGGAAAGTTTGGTTTGTCTGTGTGTGTATTCATGTGCATGTGATGATTTTTCTTGTTTTAATTTTTTTAAAAAAGTATTTGCTGAGTGAAGGGATTTCATTGTAAGAAAGAGAATAATATGTTGAAAAGTCTGGGTACCTGCCTCTGGTGCAGGCTCCAGCAATAAAACACTAAATAAATAAACAAGCAAAGCAACTTGGACAAAACTCAGACTTAAACAAGAGCTGTTTCCACAAGAGTTAAGGATGCACTGTGAGTTCATTGCATCATAGGAATTCCTCCTTTTGTTTTGTCCACAGATTTCCAACTAGGAGAAAACCTGTGGCATCAAGGTATAAAGTGGGAAGCCACACTGGATTTTTCTAACACCAGTATTTATTTTCTTCTGCAGGCACATTAAAGTGAAAGTCTTGATCAGTCATGTCTGACTCTTTGCAATCCCATGAACTATACAGTTCATGGAATTCTCCAGGCCAGAATACTGGAGTGGGTAGCCTTTCCATTCTCCAGGGGATTTTCCCATCCCGAGGACTGGGTCTCCCTCATCGCAGGCGAATTGAATTCTTTACCAGCTGAGCCACAGGGAATGACTATAGAATACTTAGGCACTTTAGGATTCAGATCAACAGCATTGAGAGAGAATATTTTGCCATAATAGTAATAGGAAATAATCAGAGAATAGGCTGAAGTTCATAAAGTATTCTCCTCTCACACTGCATACACACACTCACATATACTATGCTACTTTTACTTCTCCCATCATCTAAAGAATGGAAATGGGTGAATTGAACTAATTCTCATAGTGTGTCAATCTGATAGTTTTACTTGAAGATAAACTAAGACAGTGGATAGAAGAGTTCCTAATATTCTATAAATTGTTTAGAAAGTAAATAATAACTGACTATTGGTCCATCCTTTAATTTAGAAAATTTACTTACCATAATCAAAATCCAAGGCACGTTTTCAATGCTGATTCTTCAGAGATTTAGACAAAATTGCAATTAATCTTGATCACCTTAGGCTTATCAATTCACATCTTTTTGTTCACTGCCATCTTGCAAGGAGAAATAGACCATCTTTTCAAACTGTCTTCACAAACCAGCAATCCCCATACCATTCTGTTCCTTAAATTTTTCCTCACTTTAGCTTATCTCCTTAAGGAGCATAGAATCCATCTGCCTAGAAATTCAGGTACACACTTATCAGACTGTATTTAAGACAGTGGAGGCTTTTGAAAATAAGTTGCCAGCTCCTATTTGCCCATTTAATTAGTTATATCTGTTATGACAACACTTTTGAGAAATTCTTTAAAAAACCTATCCAATAGCTCCTAGATAGTATCTGAAGATGAAGAGCCCCTTTTCTTTCTCTAAATCTTCAATATAATATCCTTTTTCAGGGTCTTAATTCAAAACATATTAACAAGTCCTTAAACTAGCACTAATAAGGAAACTTGATAAATTGGTTTTACTCCTTCTTTCCACTCCAAACCCCACAGATTGTTTACTTACCAGAAGGAGATAAGATCTGAGAACATTTCCCACCCCTCTCCTGGGTACATTCCTGAATTTTCTCCCTTGATGAACACTCTGGGCTTTGGGGAAGCAACTGCCTTTAACCATGTCACTGCCAAACAAGTTTTGCAATGGGCCAAAGACTTTGTTGTGATTGGAAGTTCTTTGGACCTGCCAAGGCTGAATTTTTCAGTTACTGAGTCCCTGTATATTCCAATTAAAAAGCAATTGGCATTTTTGAAAGTACAAGCTTCAACATCAGAAAGGCCTGAGTTGAAAAAATTCTTTACTGGTAATTGTCTAAGATGTGTAGGCTCTTTTGGGCCTCATTTCTCATGTCCCTAAAATATAACACTACTACCATTGGGAAGTAGTGGATGTATGATTAACATCAATGACCCTGGAGTTAGACTGTCTAGGATTGAATCTCAAGTCTGTCTCTTAATAGCTCAGAATATTTGGGTATGTTATTTAATCTCTCATTGACTCAGTTTCCTTATCCATATAATTGGAATAGTGAAAAGAACTAATTCACTGTATTTTTGAGGATTAAACCAGGTACTCCATTAAAAAAATTAAATCAATGCTTGTTGTTATTCAAATATTCAAATAATTATCTGATTATTATTTTATAATACTATAGTGAGTTTTTAATATAATAATATACACAAATCACTAGTAAATTATTTTAAAAGCACATATTAAGCATTAAATAAATTATATGATAATTATGGTCATACAAATGCAGCAAAGAAACTTTCTATTGTTGCCACAGAAATTTTAAAGTTCAATAAAATGAAAGACTTTCCAACTTTGAGGACATGTCTCTATAGTTAAATAGAAATTAGAAATTTAGCCACAGCATTGAAAACCAAGACAATTATTGCTACTATGAAATAATGTTTTGTAAAGTTCTTTGTTTCACAGTATAGGCAAAATAAAATGAAAGCTTAATTTTTGTAGACACACTTACTTGTCAAATCCCTGAGTATGAATGCAGAAAAATAAAGAGGCTCGAAAAATTTTCCACTTCAATTTCCACCTTCATGTTATATGTCATAAAGAAATAATGGATATTAAACATATTCCAACTAATAAATAAATAACTCTAACTCTGGGTGAGATATGTAAAATATACCAAACCTTGAAAAACAAGCAGGAAGATCTTTGATTTCTTGTGATAAAGGAAACAAGATGTGAAATTCATATCCATCTGGGCTTTCTGCCTGACTGTATTTTACAGGCTCAGACAGGGAAATTGAATGCAAATTTAGAGCAGTTCTCTTCCTAATGGAGGAAAGTATTAGCCTGTGAGTGATAGTCCTACTTGACCTAATGTTACCTAGTGTTACCAAATCCAAGCTCCCTCTGCTTACCACATATGAAAGTGAAAGTTGCTCAGTCTTGTCCAACTCTTTGGGACCCCATGGACTATACAGTCAGTCCACAGAATTCTCTGGGCCAGATTACTAGAGTGGGTAGCCCTTCCTTTCTCCAGGGGATCTTCCCAACCCAGGGATTGAACCCAGGTCTCCTGCATTGCAGGTGAATTCTTTACCATCTGAGCCAAAAGGGAAGCCCAAGAATACTGAAGTGGGTAGCCTATCCCTTCTCCAGGGAATCTTCCTAACCCAGGGATCAAACCAGGGTCTCCTGCATTGCAGGCGGATTCTTTACCAACTAAGCTATCAGGGAAGCTCAACACATGACAAATCAATAAATCCAAGAGACTAGGTGTTGAAGCAAGGCATGTGACCTTATATAGGAAGCTGGCTGCTATAGAAGATGGCAGACTATTATCTAAAGATAGCATCTTACTGGGGTCGGGATGCCAGATTCTTTAATATAGCACAGACTGGGGAGGGGGGAAGGTGAGGAAGTAAAAGGAGAATGTCATTAATCTTACAAATATCTCCTGGAATGGCCAGCCTCAGGGAGGGGATGTGTTAATTTCTTCCTTCCTGTAGCCATCCACAGGTGGACAGGGTCCTGAACAAAGGCATTTTGGTTTAACATTCAGCAGAGGGGCAGGGTTCCCTATGGCAGGCGATTATACATAAACAATGTCATTTTAGTGAACAAAAGCAATGGTAAGCAAAGGTTAAAATGAAAGAAACAGATGCAACATAGAGTCAAAATTTGCTTTTCCCTATATCACCAGTACAGATTATGTTTGTAATAGAGCAGTTCTATCAAAGAAGTTAACTCAAGATTTACTTTTGAAAGAAAAAAACCATGACACCAGGGCAAATCAGTTTCTCTAGCTTTGACTTTCTATGAAAGCCTAGTCAGTTCTCATAAAAATGGCCTTGCAAGATGACAACTTTGCTTACTTTTTAAATTCTCCTTAAAATTCAGAGAAAATTCAGTTGTACATGGTAGTCACCATTCAAAGACTATAACACAATAGCTTATGGAGGCTCAGAATTTCCCATGTCTTTATTAGAAGGTGAGGAGCAGTGCTTTAATTACATTCAGAGGGCTGAAGAATATTGGACTCTATCTGCTTTTCATACCTCATGAAGCTTAAAGAAACACTGATCTGCATAATATTCACATTGTAATACATTTTATTTTATTATAATAATTAAAGTATTTATTTCTTCAAAATGCACTTCAGTTTTCTGAAATATTCTACTTGGTTTACATTAACCAGTGTAACCCACATCTCAAGTTAGTATGCAAATCATAAGAAAAACATATTTTGATTTCACATATTTGTCAAATATTCAGACAGTACAACAAAGTGAGGCTCTTTTGAGCTTAATTTTGTGTGGTTTTAGGTTTTTAGTTGGAAGACATCATTAGATGTCACTTTGGAATCCTACTCCTCTAATTTGCTTGCTTTTACATGAAAATGATATTCTCAGGAGGCTGTCGGTTTCCTCTGCAATAATCTGAGTAGTCTGCAGACTGATAATTACTTTGTCAAGTAAGAGACATATTTGTTGGTTAGTTTTGTTTTGTTTTGTTTTTCATTAAGCAGGCACTGTTAAGCAGGATGGAAAAACACCATAATGTATTTTGGTCAGTGTTTCTAACTAATCAATTGATAGATTGTGTGAAAAATACTCTCTGCCTCCTTTCTGATAAATCTTCAGTCAGCAAGGTGGTAATCATAACCAGGATTTCAACCCTGAGGCTCCGAGTTTACTGGGTTGGAGCATCTTCAGGATGCGTGCTCGAATCTCTTTGGTTCTGACAGTGTAAACAATTGGGTTGAGCATTGGAGGTACAAGAAAGTGCAAATAGGAGAGAAGCATGTATATCTGAGCTGGCAGCTTCATTTTCCCAAAGCGATGGATCACAGACAGGCTGACCAGTGGTGTATAAAATAATAATACAGCACAAATATGGGAAATACAAGTATTGAGGGCTTTCAGCCGTCCAGCATTAGAAGCAATGTTCAATACTGTCTTCAAAATCATCACATAGGAGAGAAGAATGAGGACTGCATCCACCCCCAGTGTGGAGAGCATCACAAAGAGCCCAAGACCACTGTTCACAACTGTGTTGGAACTGGCCAGCCTCAGAACATCAGGGTGAACACAGTAGGAATGTGACAGTACATTCACAGGTTGGAATTGCAGTCTTCCAAGGAGTACAGGCAGGGGCAGGTGGAGGGCAGCACCACGGGTCACACTGGCCAGCCCAATGGCCCCGATGCGCTTGGTTGTCAGGATGGTGGCATAGCGTAAGGGCGCTCGGATAGCCACACAGCGGTCAAAAGCCATGGCCAACAGCACAGCAGATTCAATTACTGAACATGTGTGGATGAAGAAAAGTTGCACAAAGCAGGTTGCAGCTCCCACCTTCCTCTGGCCCAGGAGATAAACAGCTGCCATGGAAGGCAGTGTGGAAACTGCGAGCCCCAGGTCAGCCACTGAGAGCATGGAGAGGAAGAAGTACATGGGAGTGTGGAGGCTGGGAACAGACTTGACAGTGTGCAGGATGGTGGTGTTGCCCAGCAGAGAGAGAACATAGATGACGCAGACAGGAATCGCTGTCCAGCAATGAGCAGTCTCCAGTCCTGGGAAATCCATCAGTATGAAGAAGAAACTGCTGGCGTTATTGTTGATAGGAATTGTCATAACTCTGAGAGAATTTTCCCCTTTAAAAATTGTGGAAGCAACAAAATATTATTCTTTCATAGCATTTTCTATCACCTCATCCCATGTGGTACCCCTGGCCCATGCCTACAGTAATACTGCTCTGGTCATAATACTGAATCGTAATCCTGTAGAAATTTCGCTAGGACAGGATTCCCCAACCTCAGGGTCCTAATGCCTGATCTTCTGAGGTGGAAGTGATGTAATAATATTGGAAATAAAGTTCTTAATAAATGTAATGCACTTGAGTCATCCCTAAACCACCCACCCACCCTCCTGGTCTGGGAGGCAAAAATTTGCCTTCCAGGCAAACCATCCTTGATGCCAAAAGGGTTGTTGACCTTTGCCTGGGGAATAATGCTGTGCTCTCTTCTTGGTGGTTTGTCCTAGTTATCAGAATCAAATTTGGCCCCTCACATATAGAAAATTCCTTCCTCATATGAAGATGTTTCAAGGTATAAAAAATGCAAAGAGGAACTCTGTATTGAGAGCACAGAGTCCATTTGCATAATCTAAAACAGTTTTTATAATATAATAGGGTTGTAAGGAAACCAAGATTCAGATAATTGTATCTAATGAATGCTCAGGGGTTAGGAAATAATGTATATAGAAATGTTAGTATTAACTCTGAACTGATATTACCAGATGTATATTTTGCTGTGGCACTCAGGACATCAAAAGTAATATCTGTGACAGGAAGACACCAGGAAGGGTTTGAGCTTGATGCGTTTGTTTACTGGACTCAAGTCTCTTCTCAATCCTACTTCTAGCTCTCTAAAAATATCTGAATAGCTTGTACAGACATGTGAGAAAAAGAAGTTGAAGACTAGATAGTATTTGTTGTTGGAGATACAATATATTCTCAGTGGTCTTACACAATTACTGAGTTCCTGCTATGTACTCAATTTAAGTCATATACTGATAAATGATATATAAGTTGGGTTTCTGAATGTCCTGTAACCCATGGGTCACCAGAGAACACATTCACAAACTAGTTCACGAGGGCACTGGCCATGAGATGGATAAAGAATCCCAACTGTGAATCTGTATCCTGCTTTCCATGATTCACCTTTTTAATGATTCTGGGTCCCTTGAGGACAATTATTAAAGAAAGGACTAAAGTGAAAAATTTGAGTTCATGGAGTTCTAAAGAAACTTTGTTCACATTGAATGATGAGTCTCTGTTAACATCCTCTTGGGCAGTCATGTATGTGGCAGTTATGATCAGCTTTTTTGACCCCATGGACTGTAGCCCACACAGCTCCTCTGTCCAGGCAAGAATAGCCATTCCTTTCTCCAGGGGATCTTCCCCACCCAGGAGCTGAACCCAAGTCTCCTTCATTGCTAGCAGATTCTTCACCATCTGAGCCACTATAGAAGCCCTAACTAATCTTCATGATATTCTAATTCTTTTTCATAAACTGACTGTAATGTTACCAGATAAAGTAATAAAAGATACCTACAATCCCCATTCTGTTAGTCTAAAGAAAAACTAAAGAAGAATTTCTGTGGAGGGTGAGCAACAATGATCAGAACCAAAACAAGTGGGGTAATTTAATAGTAAATATTGGCAGCAATTATAGGACAAGTAGTGAAGGAATATGATGAAGATGAAAAAGAAGGAAAAGGAGAAGAGCTATCTGTAAAGACAGCAAAAAGCAGAAGCAGGTCTATCATATTTGAGATGGATCTGTGATCCAAAGAATAATACTGAAATTTTATGTGAGTACACTAATTGAGATGTGAGGGCGGATGAGTCCTAGAAATTACCTATATTGTTCTGAAAAAAAGAAAAACTCTCTGAGCTGCAGTTACAGAGGGAGAGGTGGGCAATGAGTATTCTTTGTATCCATCAAACTGCCCTACTAACAAATTTTATTTATACACCATTAATCACAGTATATTTCCAACAGAGAGGAAAAGCATCCCCCTCAAAAGTAATAAAATGAAATTCCTGTAAGTATAGATAATAAAAGTTTAAAAAATCAACTGAAATTCAGCATTATTATTTGTGGGAGAATATTTTATTCAGGCTTCCATAACCTCCTATAAATATTAGAAACTGTTCAACAAAATGTCTCACTTGATAATGATGAGACAGATAAAGATGAAACTGTATTGTGAACAATATAGGCTTCCCAGGTGGCTCATTGCTAAAGAAACTGCCTACAAAACAGGAGATGCAAGTTTGATCCTTGAATCAGAAAAACCCTTGGAGAAGGAAATGCCAACCCACTACAGGATTTTTGTCCGGGAATTCCCATGGACAAAAGAACCTGGCAGACTACAATGCAGGGGGTCACAAAAAGTCAGACACGATTTATAGACTACAATAACAACAACAACAAATGAATAAAAGAGATTCTGCAACATCCCTAAAAGGAATGTAAAACTTTGTGTCTCAGAAAGCAAGTTCATTTTATTGTGATACTTGAGTAATTATGGAAATGTAGCATCCTGTATTGGTTCTGATGCATGAAGGAGAAGGGTTCCAAGCCCTCACTAAATAACTGAGTCTAGACTTTCTCTGTGTTGAAATATTCCAGTCTGTATTCTTGTCTGATAAAATGAGACACCTGGATATTTTCTTCTCTCCCACAGTCTTAAAGGATTTTTGAATGTTAACATTTAGTAAGGAGCAGCTCTACATTTTTGACACATGTACACAGAGAAGAGACACACATTACAAAATGTCTGGATTTGTTCACAAAGAAATGCTAAAATGACAGGAGATAGCACAGAATGGAAGAGAACACCTCTGGACAACGGCCAGAGCTTGCAGCATAAGGCAATACTTGCTTCTCTCTGGATAATGTTTCCCTCGACAGTTTCATCTTTAACTGTCTCTTTGTTATAAAGTGGTTATGACATTTTGTTGATCATTTTCTAATATTTATAGGAGATTATGGAAATATGAATTTTAAAATTCTTTTTTCAAAAATATACAACTTTCTGAGAAACATTCCTATGTTGTCCAGATGCTAGGTGGCTCTGTGGCCATACAGATCTTTAAAGGTGTTAATGATGCTTTAAAACACTAAGTTGCACAGAGTCCTGGAGTTACTTGCACTGACCTGAGGAATGCTATATAAACTAAATCATTTCAGTTCTTCAAAGTATAAATACAGAGCTATTATGCTTTTCAAAAATCCGATAGATTTAATATTATCAGTCGCTTATACCATTCCTTTTCAGACTATTTCTTCATTGTAAGAGCTTCACTGGTAAATACTTGCAGTCACCTCTGTTACAATGCAGTGTGAGAATTAGAAACTGTATTTCCAGTTTTTATTCTCTTGCTCTTTCTTCCTTCCCTGCTTCCCAGCCTTCCTGCCTTCCTTTCTGTTTTCATTATTTCCTTTTCTTTCTTACATTAATTATTATCAATTATCTAATGTATGTTTTACATAAATGAAACATATCTTGCAGTTAATCTTAAAAAGTCTCTCAATCATGTCTAACTCTTTGTAGCCCCATGGACTGTAGCCTACCAGGCTCCTCTGTCCATGCGATTTTCAGGCAAGAGTACTGGAGTGGGCTACCATCTACTTCTCTTGGGGATCTTCCCAGCCCAGGGATCAAACCCTGGTCTCCTGCATTGCAGATAGGCTCTTTACCATCTGAGTCACCAGGGAAGCCTAAAAATTAATCTAAAAAATTGACTGATTTTTGAATGAGGAGTCAGGGATGGTTTCCCAAAACTGTACAATGTACATGAGAGGATAAGAGATACTAGATACCTCCAACAAATGTCCACTCTGCCTCAGAAATTCTCACAGTCAAGTTTGCAACCATATCTAGCATAGCTCATGACTTCTCTTGACTTCCATCCCAAGTATACAAACAGTGTGATTTGCATTAAACTCAACCAAGGTGATTTGGACACTCACCAGACTCTGAGGCAGGGACACAACCTCTGTGGATCATGGTGCAGCTGGAGCCTCCTGAGGCTCCCTGCCTTGAGCATAGTACCAAATGAGCAGGTTTATAAAGCACTGGTTCTGGATCTCCCTGGAGGCTTATATGCAATCCCTGTGGTATAGGGTCTCAGAGAAACATCAGGTGTGCATATACCAGACAGAGCTGCCCATTGCTAATTTTTGTGGGTCTTTGCCAGATCTCCAAATGATCTATGGTATAAACTTAGAACACACAGTCAGTTCTGCTTCAGGCTTCCTTTCTTCTGTTTCCAGCCTAAGCTCTTCTTAAGTCCATAGAGATCAAAATCATCACACTGATCATAGCTATTCTGTCCCCAGAAACATCTGGCATTGTATTTATATACCCAGGATTTACAATCCTTTATATCCTCCAACTCTTCTCCAAATCCAGAGGATTGTTTCCTTAAGTTGTAAATATCTTAGTTGCAAATATATTGAGAGTTGTATCTCTAGAGCATTATTTCCATGAGTGATAATGTTAATATATTTCCTCCAAGATAAATTGGTTTTGCACAGATTGATCTTTGTTACAATAATTTCTTTGTATTGCCTCTTCACCCCCTCCCTTCCCCTGGAATGAATTTGGGATTGAGGAGGGCAACATTTGTACTCAGAGACTGGCCAGAAAATGCAGCGAGTAGAATTATCCAGAGAGACCAGTGAATAACCAGAATAGAGAGGTGCTGGAAGAGCTGAGAAAGCACAGATATCTAAGAAGTCAGCAGTTGATAGTATCAAATACTGACTGGCGGTTCAGGGATGAGGAGACAGGATTTGAAATAGGTTATTTGATCTGGTATTGATAATTTAGAGTTCATTGGGGACCTTTGCCCAAGCAGCTTTAATAGAGCAATAGAGACAAAATTTGATTGAAAAAGGAGTTGAGAAAATGATTTTTAGTTCAGTTTAAATACAAATAAACTATGTTGTTTGGGGATGCACATTTATATAATCACAATAAAAAGAAAAATAACGAACTGAACACCATAAAAGTCAGAGAGTGATTTAATGTGGTGACAGTGGTAAGGTTATTTCAGGAAAGGCTGCAGAGGAAATTTGGGTGTTATTTATTAGGTGATATTTTTGTGGATGCTCAATTTTACAAAAATTTGTTAAATTGTGTATTTATTTCCCTGCAGGTTTTAAACTCCAACAAAATGTATTTTAAAATGATTTGAGAAGAATAAGACTATTAAGACCATTTATGCATTTTTTTTTAAGTAGCTTGATTTTGAGCCAGAGGGAAAATTTAGATGACGTACTGAGTGATAGCCATATCTGCTGGAAAATCTTAATAATGTATTTTAAAACTGTTTCTAAGCAGCTAGTGGAAAAGCAGTCACTGGAGATAATTATTTATATTTAAAGAAGCACAGGATACTCATGCTTGGTAAGGTAGATATATTCATTTCCTATTACTGCTAAATCAAATCACCACAAACTCATGGCTTAAAATAGTACAACGTTGCTATCTTACAGCTCTGGAAATTAAATCATTTCAGTTCTTCAAAGTATAAATACAGAGCTATTATGGTTTTCAAAAATCTTATATATTTAATATTATCAGTCCCTTATACCATTCCTTTTCAGACTATTTCTGAAACATCCAAAATGAATCTTCCTGGGCCAAAACCAAGTTATCTGCTGGTTAAGTTCTTTCTGAAGGATATGGAGAGGAATCTGCTGTCTTGCCTTTCTCAGAACCTAGCAGATGTTCTCATTCCTTGGCTTATGGCCTCATTTCTCTACCTTCAAAGCCATTAGTATAGTGTCTTCTCTTCTGACAACCTGCCTCCCTCTTACAAAAATCTTGTGATTGCCTCAGGCCCACTCCGAAAATTCAGGATTATGTCCTCAACTCAAGATCTTTAGTTTAATGACATCTGCAAAGTTCCTTTTGCCACATAAGGTAATATATTTATTCACAGGTTAAATGTAGGGATATTTGATGGGCCAAAATTCAGTCTAATGTTTGAGAAGAAAAAACATTGAGTGAGAGTAAAAATTTGGTTGAAACACCAGAATATAGGTCAAAAGGAATTTTATGCACTGAGTGCAGTAAGTCGGAAAGAGAAGGAGAAATATCATATTTGTTCACTCAATCATGTCTGACTCTTTGCAATCCCATGAACTGCAGCACTCCAGGTTTCCCTGTCCTTCACTATCTCCCGGAGCTTGCTCAAACTCATGTCCATCAAATTGGTGATGCCATCCAATCATCTCATCCTCTGTCATCACCTTCTCCTCCTGCCTTCAATCCTTCCCAGCATCAGGGTCTTTTCCAATGAGTGGACTCTTCCCATCAGGTGGCCAAAGTATTGAAGCTTCAGCTTCAGCATATTTCAGTGAATATTTCACTGAATATTCAGGACTGATTTCTTTTAGGATTGACTGGTTTGATTTATTTGCAGTTCAAGGGTCTCTCAAGAGTTTTCTCCAACAGAACAGTTCAAAAGCATCCTATTCTTTGGCACTTAACTTTCTTTTTGGCCCAACTCTTATCATATGATATCCCTTATGTGTGGAATCCAAAAAGAATTGTTGCAATTGAACTTACAAAGGAGAAAGAGACTCACAGACTTAGAGAATGAATTTATGGTTGCCAGGGGGAAGGATGGGGGGAAGGGATAGTTAGGGAGTTTGGGATGGATGTGTACACACTACTGTATTTAAAATGGATAACCAACAAGGACCTACTATATAGCACAGGGAACTCTGCTCAATGTTATGTGACTGCCTGGATGGGAGGGGAGTCTGGGGAGAATAGATACATGTATATGTATGGCTGAGTCCCTTTGCCCTTCACCTGGAACTATCACAACATTATTTGTTGGGAAGATCCCCTGGAGAAGGAAATGGCAACCCACTCCAGTATTCTTGCCTGAAGAATCCCATGGACAGAGGAGCCTGGTAGGCTACAGTCCACGGGGTTGCAAAGAGCTGGACATGACTGAGGGACTTCACTTCACTTCACTTCATACCCGAATACAAAATAAAAAGGTAGAGGAGGAGCTAAGATGGCAGAGGAATAGGACAGGGATACCACTTTCTCCCCACAAATTCATCGAAAGAACATTTGAATGCTGAGCAAACTCCACAAAACAACTTCTGAACTCTGTCAGAGGACATCAGGCACCCAGAAAAACAGCCCATTGTCTTTGAAAGGAGTGGAGAATCTTTTCACCACTAACCTCGAAGTTTTATTATCAGTGCTGTATGGATGGAGAAGTCTTGAGGCTACTGGAAGAATAAGACTGAAAACCAGAGGCAGGACGCTTAAGCCCAAAACCTGAGAACACCAGAGAACTCCTGACTACACGGAACATTAATTAATAAGAGATCATCCAAAAGCCTCGATACCTACACTGAAACCAACCACCACCCAAGAGCTAATAAGTTCCAGAGCAAGACATACCACACAAATTCTCCAGCAGTGCAGGAACATAGCCCTGGGCCTCAATATACAGGCTGCCCAAAGTCACACCTAACACATAGACCCATCTCAAAACTCACTACTGGACACTCCATTGCACTCCAGAGAGAAGAAATCCAGCTCCATCCACCAGAACACCAACACAAGCTTCCCAAACCAGGAAACCTTGACAAGCCAATCATCCAACCCCACCCACTGGGAGGAACCTCCACAATAAAAAGGAACCACAAGCCACCAGAATACAGAAAGGCCACTCCAAACACAGCAATCTAAACAAGATGAAAAGGCAGAGAAATACTCAGCAGGTAAAGGAACATGAAAAATGCCCACCAAACCAAACAAAAGAGGAGGAGATAGGGAATCTACCTGAAAAAAGAATTTAGAATAATGATAATAAAAGTGATCCAACAAAATGGAGTTACAGATAAATAGCCTGGAGACAAGGATTGAGAAGATGCAAGAAATGTTTAACAAGGACCTAGAAGAAATAAAAAAGAGTCAATCAATAATGAATAATGCAATAAATGAGATCAAAAACACTCTGGAGGGAACCATGAGTAGAATAACGGAGGCAGAAGATAGGATAAGTGAGGTAGAAGATAGAATGGTGGAAATAAATGAAGCAGAGAGGAAAAAAGAAAAAAAAAAAAAAGAATCAAAAGAAATGAGGACAACCTCAGGGACCTCTGGGACAATGTGAAATGCCCCAACATTCAAATCATAGGAGTCCCAGAAGAAGAAGACAAAAAGAAAGGCCATGAGAAAATACTCGAGGAGATAAGAGTTCAAAACTTCCCTAAAATGAGGTAGGAATAATCAAGTCCAAGAAAGCCAGAGAGTCTCAAACAGGATAAATCCAAGGTGAAACACCCCAAGACACATATTAATCAAATTAACAAAGATCAAACACAAAGAACAAATATTAAAATCAGCAAGGGAAAAACAACAAATAACACACAAGGGGATTCCCATAAGGATAACAGCTGATCTTTCAATAGAAACTCTTCAGGCCAGAAGGGAATGGTAGGACACACTTAAAGTAATGAAAGAGAATAACCTACTACCCAGATTACTGTACCCAGCAAGGATCTCATTCAGATATGAAGGAGAATTCAAAAGCTTTACAGACAAGCAAAAGCTGAAAGAATTCAGCACCACCAAACCAGCTCTTCAACAAATGCTAAAGGATCTTCTCTAGACAGGAAACACAGAAAGGTTGTATAAACGTGAACCCAAAACAACAAAGTAAATGGCAACGGGACCATACTTATCAATATCTATCAACGGGACCAATTACCTTAAATGTAAATGGGTTGAATGCCCCAACCAAAAGACAAAGACTGGCTGAATGAATAAAAAAACAAGACCCCTATATATGCTGTCTACAAGAGACCCACCTCAAAACAAGGGACAGCTACAGACTGAAAGTGAAGGGCTGGAAAAAAATATTTCATGCAGACAGAGACCAAAAGCAGGAGTCACAATACTCATATCAGATAAAATAGACTTTCAAATAAAGGCTGAGAAAAGAGACAAAGAGGAACACTACATAATGATCAAAGGATCAATCCAAGAAGAAGATATAACAATTATAAATATATATGCACCAAACATAGAAGCACTGCAATATGTAAGACAAATGCTAACAAGTATGAAAGGGGAAATTAACAATAACACAGTAATAGTGGGAGACTTTAATACCCCACTCACACCTATGGATAGATCAACTAAACAGAAAATTAACAAGGAAACACAAACTTTAAATGACACAATGGACCAGCTAGACCTAACATGATCTATAGGACATTTCACCCCAAAACAATCAATTTCACCTTTTTCTCAAGTGCACACGGAACCTTCTCCAGAATAGATCACATCCTGGGCCATAAATCTAGCCTTGGTAAATTCAAAAAAATTGAAATCATTCCAGTCATCTTTTCTGACCACAGTGCAGTAAGATTAGATCTCAATTACAGGAAAAAAACTATTAAAAATTCCAACATATGGAGGCTAAATAACATGCTTCTGAATAACCAACAAATCATAGAAGAAATAAAAAAAGAAATCAAAATATGCATAGAAATGAATGAAAATGAAAACACAACAACCCCAAACCTATGGGACACTTTAAAAGCAGTGCTAAGGGGAAGGTTCATAGTAATACAGGCTTACCTCAAGAAACAAGAAAAAAGTCAAAACAACCTAACTCTACACCTAAAGCAACAAGAGAAGGAAGATATGAAGAACCCCAGGGTTAGTAGAAGGAAAGAAATCTTTAAAATTAGGGCAGAAATAAATGCAAAAGAAACAAAAGAGACCATATAAAAAAATCAATAAAACCAAAAGCTGGTTCTTTGAGAAGGTAAATAAAATTGACAAACCATTAGCCAGACTCATCAAGAAACAAAGGGAGAAGAATCAAATCAACAAAATTAGAAATGAAAATGGAGAGATCACAACAGACAACTCTGAAATACAGAGGATCATAAGAGACTACTACCAGCAGCTCTATGCCAGTAAAATGACAACTTGGAAGAAATGGACAAATTCTTAGAAAAATATAACTTTCCAAAACTGAACCAGAAAGAAATAGAAGAATTTAACAGATCCATCACAAGCACAGAAATCGAAACTGTAATCAGAAATCTTCCAGCAAACAAAAGCCCAGGACCAGATGGCTTCACAACTGAATTCTACCAAAAATTTAGAGAAGAGATAATACCTATCCTACTCAAACTCTTCCAGAAAATTGCAGAAGAAGGTAAACTTCCAAATTCATTCTATGAGGCCACCATCACCCTAATACCAAAACCTGACAAAGATGCCACAAAAAAAGAAAACTACAGGCCAATATCACTGATGAACATAGATGCAAAAATCCTTAACAAAATTCTAGCAAACAGAATCCAACAACATATTAAAAAGATCATACATCACGACCAAGTGGGCTTTATCCCAGGGATGCAAGGATTCTTCAGTATCCACAAATCAATCAATGTAATACACCACATTAACAAATTGAAAGATAAAAACCATATGATTATCTCAATAGATGCAGAAAAAGCCTTTGAGAAAATTCAACATCCATTTATGATAAAAACTCTCCAGAAAGCAGGAATAGAAGAAACATACCTCAACATAATAAAGCCTATATATGACAAACCCACAGCAAACATTATTCTCAATGGTGAAAAATTGAAAGCATTTCCCCTAAAGTCAGGAATAAGACAAGGGTGCCCACTCTCACCACTCCTATTCAACATAGTTTTGGAAGTTTTGGCCACAGCAATCAGAGCAGAAAAAGAAATAAAAGGAATCCAGATAGGAAAAGAAGAAGTAAAACTCTCACTGTTTGCAGATGACATGATCCTCTATATAGAAAACCCTAAAGACTCTACCAGAAAATTACTAGAGCTAATCAATGAATAGTAATGTTGCAGGCTATAAAATTAACACACTGAAACCCCTTGCATTCCTATACACTAACAATGAGAAAACAAAAAGATAAATTAAGGAAACAATACCATTCACCATTGCAATGAAAAGAATAAAATACTTAGGAATATATCTACCTAAAGAAACAAAGACCTATATATACAAAACTATAAAACACTGATGAAAGAAATCAAAGAGGACAAAAATAGATGGAGAAATATACCGTGTTCATGCACTGGAAGAATCAATATAGTGAAAATGAGTATATTGCCCAAGCAATCTATAGATTCAATGCAATCCCCATCAAGCTGCTACTGCGGCTAAATCACTTCAGTCGTGTCCGACTCTGGGTGACCCCATAGATGGCAACCCACCAGGCTCCCCCATCCCTGGGATTCTCCAGGCAATACTGGAGTGGGTTGCCATTTCCTTCTCCAATGCATGAAAGTGAAAACTGAAAGTGAAGTCACTCATTCGTGTCTGACTCTTAGCAGCCCATGGACTGCCGCCTACCAGGCTCCTCCGTCCATGCGATTTTCCAGGCAGGAGTACGAAGTGGGGTGTAATTGCCTTCTCCCCCTATCAAGCTACCAATGGTATTTTTCACAGAACTAGAACAAATAATTTCACAATTTGTATGGAGATACAAAAAACCTAAATAGCCAAAGCAATCTTGAGAAAGAAGAATGGAACTGGAAGAATCAACCTGCCTGACTTTAGGCTCTACTACAAAGCCACAGTCATCAAGACAGTATGGTACTGGCACAAAGACAGAAATATAGATCAATGGGACAAAATAGAAAGCCCAGAGATTAACCCATATACCTGTGGCACCTAATCATTGACGAAAGAGGCAAGAATATACAATGGAGAAAAGACAACCTCTTTAACAAGTGGTGCCAGGAAAACTGGTCAATCCCTTGTAAAAGAATGAAACTAGAACACTTTCTAACACCATACACAAAAATAAACTCAAACTGGATTAAAGATATAAATGTAAGACCAGAAACTATAAAACTCCTAGAGGAGAACATAGGCAAAACACTCTCCGACATAAATCACAGCAAGATCCTCTATGACCCACCTCCCAAAATATTGGAAATAAAAGCAAAAATAAACAAATGGGACCTAATTAAACTTAAAAGCTTTTGCACAACAAAGGAAACTATAAGCAAGGTGAAAAGACAGCCTTCAGATTGGGATAAAATAACAGCAAACTAAGCAACAGACAAAGGATTAATCTCAAAAAATATACAAGCAACTCCTGCAGCTCAATTCTGGAAAAATAAACGACTCAATCAAAAAATGGGCCAAAGAACTAAATAGACATTTCTCTGAAGAAGATATACAGATGGCTAACAAACACATGAAAAGATGCTCAACATCACTCATTATTAGAGAAATGCAAATCAAAACCACAATGCAGTACCATTTCACACCAGTCAGAATGGCTGCTATCCAAAAGTCTACAAGCAATAAATGCTGGAGAGGGTGTGGAGAAAAGGGAACCCTCTTACATTGTTGGTGGGAATGCAAACTAGTACAGCCACTATGGAGAACAGTGTGGAGATTCCTTAAAAAACTGGAAATAGAACTGCCATATGACCCAGCAATCCCATTCCTGGGCATACACACCGAGGAAACCAGAACTGAAAGAGACATGGGTACCCCATCACAGCACTGTTTATAATAGCCAGGACATGGAAGCAACCTAGATATCCATCGGCAGACGAATGGATAAGAAACTATGGTACATATACACAATGGAATATTACTCATCCATTAAAAATAATACATTTGAATCAGTTCTAATGAGGTGGATGAAACTGGAACTCATTATACAGAGTGAAGTAAGCCAGAAAGAAAAACACCATCAAGGGTGAAACAGATCACCAGCCCAGGTTGGATGCATGAGACGGGTGCTCAGGGCTGGTGCACTGGGAAGACCCAGAGGGATGGGATGGGGAGGGAGGTGGGAGGGGGAATCGGGATGGGGAACACATGTAAATCCATGACTGATTCATGTCAATGTATGGCAAAAACCACTACAATATTGTAAAGTAATTAGCCTCCAATTAATAAAGATAAATGGAAAAAAAAAAAAGAAAAACACCAATACAGTATACTAATGCATATAGAAATTTAGGAAGATGGTAACAATAACCCTATATGCAAGACAGTAAAAGAATCACAGATGTATAAAACAGACTTTTGGACTCTGTGGGAGAAGGTGAGGGTGGGATGATTTGAGAGAATAGCATTGAAACATGTATATTATCAATTGTGAAACAGATCGCCAGTCCAGGTTTGATGCATGAGACAAGTGCTCAGGGCTGGTGCACTAGGATGATCCAGAGGGATGGGATGGGGAGGGAGGTGGGAGGGGGGGTTCAGGATGGGGAATACATGTAAATCCATGGCTGATTCATATCAATATATGACTAAACCCACTACAATATTGTAAAGTAATTAGCCTTCAACTAATATAAATAAATGAAAAAAAGAGTAAAAAAAATTAAAAAGGAATTTTATGTTTCCATATGAGAATTAAAGTCAAGAGATGATATGAGTGTCTCATATATATAAGGGTAGCAGTTATAAGGAAATTACTCCAGAAGTTCCCATGCAGAGATTGTGTTTGGGTCTGAGGATATTAAGGAAATGGAAAGAATACGTAGCATTCTAGAAGCCTATTCTATCCTATTAACTGTAGTATGTGGAGTAAAGAAAGGCAAGATTAACTGGAAGAGCTAAATCTCTGGAGCTCTTTCTTATATTCTGAACAACAAACAAAAGCTTACAACTAAGAAAATGAATATATTCAAGTTGCATATAATAATATTGGCAAATCTCAAAGACAATTATGCTAAAAAATTTGGTGACTTTTCTGGAAAGCATTTTAAACAATTTTATGTACCATGTGTATGCTTATTATATATACAATGGATATGCTTATTATATATACATACATATTCACTAAATATAGTCTTAACCAGGTGACTCAGACAGTGAAGAACTTGCCTTCAATACAGGAGACCTGAGTTCGATCCCCCATGTTGGGAAGATCCCCTAGAGAAGGAAATGGCAATCCACTCCAGTATTCTTGTCAGGAGAATTCCATGGATAGAGGATCCTGGTGGGATATAGTCTATGGGGTCACAAAGAGTCAGTTGGACATGATTGAATGACTAACACTTTCACTTTCAATGAGAAGGGAAAAATAATCAACAAACTGAAATTGGTGTGGTTACTTTTGGGAACTGAGTTTGAGGTCTGATTCAGCAAGAAATATTTCCCTTTATTGTAACTCTTTCTATTTTAAAAGTTTGGATTCAATTGTGGCAAAAAATTATAATTCAGAAGAATCAAGTAAAAAAAATATGTAGGTTTGTTGTATCATTTTCTGCATTTTTGCATGCTTGAAATATTTTCTAATACTAATAATATATAAACAAGAGAAAAAGAGGATTGTATTGAGGGCAAAATTCAACATCTCAGATAATATTAAAATAAATACATTTGAAAGTAATGATAGTTTGATATTCTTTGAATATAGGAGATTACAATTTTTCTTTGATATTGGAAAGAAGAATTTGATGGCATATCTAGATACAGACTTTTTTATGCATTTGAAGTGAAGAATTGCTCACATTTGATATTAAACTGTGAATTATGAAAAAAGTCATCAAGGGTTTCAAATATATACATTTAAGGCACCAAATGACTAAATAAACTTAATATTATTAACTTTTATCTATTGCAATATGAAAGAATCTAACGTTACTCTTAACTAGAATTAAAACATTCAGGTGTTAAGAGTAGAAAATATAAAGCTATTTGAAATGGTTCCAAACTTGAGAATTGCAAAGTATAAAAAACAAGAAAGAAAGGATACTGATGGAGCTTTTTTAGGAGTATGTGTGATCCTGAGTGAATATGAAAGACAATGAAAAAAACTGGGACTAGAGAAAAGGGTAAAGTCCAGATGTTATGAAGTCAAGGAGTGAACGTGCTTGAAGGATAGAAAATAATGACAAAGATTGATATACTGGATTTGAGGTTTACACTCATTTTTAACAATGATGACATTTAACTTGTAATCAAAATCTTGATAATAATGAATTCAGTAACAGATTGCTGACATTGCAAATTTTAAGCAAAGTGGAGAAATAAAAAAATAAGAGACTGCATAAGTTATTTAAATTGGAAAGTACAATTACTTATGAAATTATTTATTAATTCAAAAATTTGGGAGGATTTCTTTGGATTACACTTTAAAATGGGTAAGTGACCAAACCCAAATCCCAAGTGTTGCATTATAAATGTAGACTTTGAGTTAATTTTTTACAAAAATGTGAAAGGAGATAGTCAAATGGTGTGAGTAACTAAGAAGGGAATTTTATCTACCTTTTAACTAAGACCTAAATTATTTTGAAGGATTATTTGAACTTAATTTCTCACTACAAGTCAGATATAGTCTCTCTATCTTCATATTCAAAATATTTCAAATTAGAATTTCACATTTTTAAGTGCTATACAGTTCAGTAATAATAAGTATATCCCCAATGTGGAATAATAAATTTCCATATTCTAAATATTTAATATAAATTGGATCATGTTGTTGAAACTAGGTTTGTGTGCCTGATGCACAGCGAGACCAAGAAAACTGCAGCACCAGAGCCTGGAGCAAATTCATTAGCCAAGTAGACACCAATTTTGAAGACGGGAAAAGTGCAGACCAGGGTCTCCTGCATTGCAAGTGGATTCTTTACCAACTGAGCTATCAGGGAAGCCCATGGGAAACACAGGCTTATCTCAAATCCATTTTGCTGGCTGGCCCAGGATCAAGATTTTTAAAGGCAAAAAGTGTAGGTAGAGGGTCTTAAGACATGTGTTCAGCTTATGGACCTTCTGGTTGATTGGTGGTATAGCAACACCGGGCTGTTTCTGGAATCTCAATCATCAACTTCTGGTTCCAATCATGCTCTCAGAGGTCAGCATGTAGTCACATCCTCCACCTGCAGGGGGAGCGGGTCTGGGTCAAGAAAAACGGATTGGGTTGCCATTTCCTTCTCCAGGGGATCTTTCAGACCCAGGGATGGAACCTGTGTCTCCTGCATTGGCAGGCAGAGTCTTTACTGCTGAGCCACCAGGGAAGCCTTGGTTTCTATAGAACTGCTCAAAGATGTGCATCAGACTGTTATCTGTATCCCTTCAGAAGGAACTAGGAGTCCTGTGACTATTGTCCTAATCAGTAACTGCTTGAGCATTCTAATCGCAGAAGGCCTAAGAGACTGAAGTCTTTTATTTCTCTTTCTTTCTGTTTTCTTTCTGTAAACAGGAAATTGAGCCGTTTGTTTTGTTTTTCATCCAAGAGGGCTCCCTCGGGGTCCTGCTCAGTTTCAATCATACGGTATTTCTTTTCCTATATCTGGCTTGTTTCATGCAGCATAAAGTTTTCAAGGTTCATCCATGTTACAAAATGTATCAGAATTTTATTCCGTTTCTTAATTGGATAACATCCCATTTCTTGTGTATACCACAGTTTGTTTAACATTCATCAGTTGATGAACATTTGTGATGTTTCTATCATTTGACGTTTGAGAATGATACTGCAATGAACATTCACATATGAGTGTCATTTGAATACTTATTTTAAATCCTTTCAAGTATATACCTGAATGGAATGGTTGGCTCTCATGGAAATTCTTTTTAACTTTTTGAAGAACCATTGACCTCTTTTCCACAGTAGCTGCACTATTTTATGTTCCCTCTGGCAAGATACTAGGATTTCAATATTTCCATATTCTGGAAATGTATCTTTCAGAGACATACTACAAAATATAATAAAACACAAGTTAGTCAGAATTATAGTTCAATTTGGTTAAATATAGATTTTGATGAGTTTTATTTCTTTATGTTCATTACTTAACCTGCAGTATAAAGGTTCATACTTTTAACATATATGATCTCCCTATATAGGAAAAATTATTTTTATTGACAGAATAACCTTCTATGGTTATGCTGACTTTATTATGTTTTTGATTATTAAAAAAATTCCTCAGTTAGAAAACAGCTAAGGTTCTTTACAGTCAGTTACATTCTATTTTTTTTTAATTTTGTTGGCATTTGCAAATAAATAAGCAAGTATTGTTTCTCAAGTACCTAGGATCCTATGTTAAATGTACAAATATTTTACAAGTTTTGACTTTTGCCTTTCCAAAATTGAATCTTAAAAGTAAAATAAAATTAAAGCTTTCAATTTTACTGCAGTCAAAAAAAAAAACAAACTTCAGAATATATTTCCTCTTAAAACAATCTTTCAGATTTCCCATTGGCCACTGGAAAATCACAAAGATTTGTTATTTCACCTTATAAAAAGGGAGGTGCTAGAAGTATTTAAGTTTATTTGGTATGTTACAATGGATGGATTCAGTAGGAAGAATTGTCAAATTAGAAGAGATGCTCTGTTTTCTCTAGGTTAAATTGGTACAATTAAAATGTTGTTAATATAAATATCTCACAAGTTCTATTCTGTATATATGGTAGTTCCTAGAGATTTGTTAATGTCTTGCTCTTCATAATCCATATCTATTTGTCAGAAACCTAAAGGTGCTTTGCCTGATAGAAGGGAACTACAGTGTATTAATAGTAATTAAATTTATTTTAAAAAATGTTTATTGGGTCATGACCTACTTCTTTAATTTGAATGTAGCAGTAGTTTTCAGTTGGCAGTTTAATTAAAATGCAGGCATTTAGTACCTATAAAGATATTCTGAAATTCTGAACTTCTATGTCTTGGATATGTATTTAATAAATTTTTATAAATTATACATATTTATGTCTCAGTATAATATTGTTACAGCTCAAGATTTCTTTCTCAGTAAATATTGCGTTCATTCATTTTAATAAATTAGATATTATACCTTTGAAAATAGGTAAAATTATCATCCATATAGACATTTTGTCTAGATTTTTGTTGTTCAATCTCTAAGTCATGTCCATCTCTGTGACCCCATGGATTGCAGCATTCCAGACTTCCCTATTCTGCACTATCTCCTGGAGTTTGCCCAAACTCATACCCATTTTTTTTTTTTTTTTGCTTAAGTTCACTTTATTATATTTGTTTTGAATGCCACAGGAACTAACAAACTTCCTTGTGTTATCATGACCTCTTATCTGATCTTTCCCTTTTGAAAAATGTCAATAATAAAATGAATATAGACATTTTAAGTATTTCATTATTTGCAAATTGTTTTGTTGTTTTAGTTGTTGTTTGACACTTTCCTGGGAGCTCTTGAAATCAACCACAGGACAGATGCTTCTTCTTCAACTAAAAAAGACTGTCTCAGAGCCCCCAGGAATTACTGTGAGTGCACATTTAGCCACTCAGTTTGTCTGACTTTTTGTGACCCCATGGACCGCAGTCTGCCAGGTTCTTCTGTCCATGAATTTCCCAGGCAAGAACACAGGAGTGGGTTGCCATTTCTTTCTCCAGGGGATCTTCCAGACCCAGAAATTGAACCACTCTCTCCTATGTTGGCAGGCAGATTCTTTACAACTGAGCCACCTGGGAAGCCCATGAATGACTGTATCAATTATACTCTTGAGTAGAGGGTTCTGATGACATTACTTAAACAATTTTGAGATTTTACTGAGGAACTGAATAACAATCTCCGGAACATTAGTATAGCAGATGGAGCCACGAGTTTGCCAATCCAAGTTCCAGCAGAGTGAGAATTAGTTACACAGGACTAAATATACTGGTGAGGGATGATTTTAGATTTTTCCTCAAATATTGTTGATGTTTCATAATTTGGTATTCTGGATATATACTAAAATCTTTTCTCTCTTCTCAAGCTATCTGTAAGTCACACTAATTTAGTAAATTCAATTTTTGTAAGCTGAAATGCAATATTTGTAAGTGATATCTTATTCTCCACACCTAACTCCTCCAGATTTTGAGACATCTTAGTAAATGTTCAAAGGTGTGTCTCTTCATATCCCAATAAGGAGATGGACCCATTCTTCTGTGTGTCCTCATTCTAATTTGTACTGTCTGCCACCAAAGCACCTTAAATTACTGGAGAATTATTTGTTTACAATATTATTTCCTCTGATGACTTAAACTTTCACACTGAGAAAGTCATATTTCAATTTGGTTTCCTTGTACTTTGACTCGGGATTAGCTCAGCATAGGTAAATAAATATGATTTAAATGAATGACTCTGTAGGGAGAAATAAAATATGGGTAATGTCTGTCCTTTTTCCTTTCCATCCCAACATTGTAAGAAACTATTAATATGGTACAGAAAAGTGAAGTGAAAGTCACTCAGTCGTGTCTGACTCTTTGCGACTCGATGGACTATAGAATGTCAGGCTCCTCTGTCCATGGAAATCTCCAGGCAGAATACTGGAGTGGGTAGCCATTCCCTTCTCCAGGAGATCTTCCTTACCCAGGGACTGAACCCAGTTTTCCCACATTGCAAGCAGATTCTTTACCATCTGAGCCATCAGGGAAGCCCCAATATGGTACAACTTGATGGAAAATATTAGCATGTGAGTGACAGACTTACTTGACCTGATAATGTTTATTTTGGCAAAGATAAGTTCCATCAGAGAAGTTAGCTAATGATTTAGTCCAGAAAGAAAGAGACTCTGACAAAGTAAGTCAGTTTCTCTAGCTTTGACTTGTTTATAAAAATCCAGTCAGTTCTCATAAAAATGGCCTCACAGGATGACAACTTTGCTAATTTTTTAAAATCTTCCTTAAAATTCAGAGACAATCCACTTATACATGGTATTCATCATTCAAAGATTATAACATGATAGTTTCTGAGGGCACAAAATATCCTATGTCTCTATTAGGAAGTGAGGAGCAGTGCTTAAGGGCTGGAAAATACTAAGAGTGTGTCTGCTTTTCAGATGTCCTAGAGTTTAAATAAATTCTGGGCTACATAATATTCACATTGTAACACACTTCATTTTATTATGTGCACTTTAATTTTTGAAGAATTCCACTGGGTTTACATTTTCCAGTGTAACTCATCTCTCTAAAAAGTTAGTATGCAGATAATAGAAAAACATAGTTTGATTTCACTTTTTTGACAGATTTTCAGATAGTAAACCAAGTGAGTTCCCCTTGAGTTTAATTTTGTATGATTCTAGGTTTTTAGTTGGATGAAATCTTAGAGGCAATTTTTGAATCCTATCTAATTTGCTTGCTTTTACATGAAAATGATACTCTCAGGAGGCTGTCAGTTTCCTCTATAACAATTTTGAGTTTTTTAACAGACTGGTAATGACTATCTCAAACAAGAAACATATTCTTTTTTTTCATTAAGCAGGCACTGTTTTGATGGCTAGAAAAACATTACAATGTATTTCAGTCAGTGTTTTTAAAAAATTAATTGACACGCCAGATGGAAGGAAATCTCTGCCTCCTCTCTGAAAAATCTTCAGTCAGCAGGCTGGCTGTCATAACCAGCGTTTTATCCCTGAGACTCAGAACTTTCTGGGTTGAAACATCTTCAGAATCCATACTCGAATTTCTTTGGTTTTGACAGTGTAAACAATTGGGTTGAGCATTGGAGGTACAAGAAAGTGCAAATAGGAGAGAAGCATGTATACCTGAGCTGGCAGCTTCTTTTTCCCAAAGCGATGGATCATGGACAGGCTGACCTGTGGGGTATAAAATAATAATACAACACAAATGTGGGAAATACAAGTATTGAGGGCTTTGAGTCTCTTAGCATTGGAAGCAATACTCAATACTGCCTTCAAAATCATCACATAGGAGAGGAGAATGAGGACTGCATCCACCCCCAGTGTGGAGAGCATCACAAAGAGCCCAAGGCCACTGTTCACAACTGTGCTGGAACTGGCCAGCCTCAGAACATCAGGGTGAACACAGTAGGAATGTGACAGTACATTCACAGGTTGGAATTGCAGTCTTCCAAGGAGTACAGGCAGGGGCAGGTGGAGGGCAGCACCACGGGTCACACTGGCCAGCCCAATGGCCCCGATGCGCTTGGTTGTCAGGATGGTGGCATAGCGTAAGGGCGCTCGGATAGCCACACAGCGGTCAAAAGCCATGGCCAACAGTACAGCAGATTCAATTACTGTGAATGTATGGATGAAGAAAAGTTGCACAAAGCAGGTTGCAGCTCCCACCTTCCTCTGGCCCAGGAGATAAACAGCTGCCATGGAAGGCAGTGTGGAAACTGCGAGCCCCAAGTCAGCCACTGAGAGCATGGAGAGGAAGAGGTGCATGGGAGTGTGGAGGCTGGGAACAGACTTGACAGTGTGCAGGATGGTGGTGTTGCCCAGCAGAGAGAGAACATAGATGACGCAGACAGGAATCGCTGTCCAGCAATGAGCAGTCTCCAGTCCTGGGAAATCCATCAGTATGAAGAAGAAACTGCTGGCGTTATTGTTGATAGGAATTGTCATAACTCTGAGAGATTTTTGCCCTTTAGAAATTATGGAGACAGCAAAAATTTATTCCTTCGTAGCATTTTCTATCACCTCATCCCATGTGGTACCCCTGGTCCATGCCTTCAGATTAACATTGCTCTTTTTCTCTCCTCACAACACTGAATCCTATTCCTTTAGACATTTCTCTAGGGTATAATGCTACACTCTCTTCTGGGTGGTTTGTTCTAGTTTGCAGAAGCAAATTAGACCTTTTATTTATAGAAAATTTCTTCCTCATATTCAGATGTTTTAATGGATAAAAAAGGCAAAGAGAAACTCTGTATTGAGAGTGCAGGGTCCTTGTACATAATATAAATCAGTTTTTGTACCATAATAATAGGGTTCTAAAGAAATTGAGATTTGTATAATTGTATTTAATGACTTTTTGGGAGTTAGAAAATAAAGTGTATAAGAATGTTAATAGTAACTCTGAACTCCTGATATAACCAGATCTATCTTTTGCTCTATCTTTCTTTTCTTTTAGGTATTACTTCTTCTTTACATTAATTATGGACTTGCATTTGATCTTAAACTAAATGGCAAGAATTGAGTAATTATTGGGTGAGGAAAGAGGGGCCAGGGATGGTTTCCCAAAGATATAGAATGTTATCATACCTGAGGAAAAGAGATGCTGTATACCTCCAACAAATGTGTATACCTCCAACAAAATAAAGTGTATAAGAATGTTAATAGTAACTCTGAACTCCTGATATAACCAGATCTATCTTTTGCTCTGACAGTTAGGACATCAGAACTAATACCTGTGACAAATACCAGGAAGAGTTTGAGTTTTATCTGTGCTTTTCCTGGATTTATGTCCCTTCTTAATCCTAGTTACAGTTCTCTAAAAAGTATTTGAATATCTGGTATAGACATGAGAGAGTAGGAAAGCCAAAACTAAATAATATTTGTCATTAGAAATACAGTATATTCTCAATGCCATTGCACAATTACTGAGCTCCTGCTATGTACTCAGTTTGAATAATATACTGACAGATGATGTATAGCTTATGTTTTTGAAGGTCCAGTAACCAATGGGTCAACAGAGCACATCCATAAACTAATTCATGAGGGCACTGACCATGGGACACGTAAAAGATTCCAAATCTGTATCTACATCCTGCTCTCCATGACTCACCTTTTTAATGATACTGGATCCCTCACAGATGATTATTAAAGAAAGGAATAAAGTGTGGAATCTCAGTTCATGGAGTTCAAATGAGACTTTGTTCACATTGAATGATACTTCTCTTTGTCAACATCTTCTTGGGCCGTCTTATGTATGTGGTGGTTATGAACAGTTAATCTTCATTATAGTCTATTTCTTTTTCATAAACCAACTATAATGCTGCTCGATGAAGTCATGAAGAATACCTGTCATCCCCACTTCACATGTTAACTCTTAGTCTAGGGAAAATCCAGAAAAGATATTCTGTGAAAGGTGAGCAATGTTGTAAAAACCAGAACAAGGCATGGCAATTGAATAGTGAAAACATTTTGGCACTGATGGTAGGACAAGTAGAGGATGAATAAGACGAAAGAGAAGGAGAATAAGAGGGAGAAACACCTGTAAGAAAGGCAAAGATGGCATGTGTCAAGCTATTGTATTTGAGAAAGGATCTGTAACAGAAAAAGGAAAGCTGTATTTTTTTTAATGGGTAAACTTCTGAAATGGGAGGGTGGGTGAGTGCTATGATTCATCTATACTGTCCTAGTAAAACTTTTCTCAGTTGTGGTTACAGAGGGAGAGATGGGCAATGAGTGGACTTAGTATTATCCACCTCCCTTTGACAAATTTTACTTATAAGTTTTGTTTTATTAATTGACTTTTATTTCAGGATAGATGCTTTACAATGTTGTTAGTTTCTACTGGATAACAAAATGAATCAGCCATAAATATATATATATATATACATCTCTCTGCCTTTTGGATTTGCTTCCCATTGAGGACACCACAGTGCCTTGAGTATAATTCCCTGTGGGACACATGGTTTTAATCACATTATGTTTAAAATCACAGAAACACTAGGAATGCAGAGAATTACCAGAGAGAGGAATACATGAAAGAAAAACAGCAGTGGGTACTGCGTTTGGTTAGTGGTATGAACTAGTTCTTCCAGCATAATTCAGAGATTATTATGGGTCTGCCACATAACTGGGCTTTGAGAGAGGTAATGGTATATATGAAGCCAAATTCTGAAGAAGTGTAGTTCTACAAGGGCTTCCCTGGTAGCTCAGCTGGTAAAGAATCCACCTGCAATGCAGGAGACCCCGGTTTGATTCCTGGGTCAGGAAGATCCCCTGGAGAAGGGATAGGCTATCCATTCCAATATTCTTGTCTGGAGAATTCCATGGAAAGTGGAGGCAGGCAGGCACACACACACACACACACACACACACACATACACAAAAGGAACAGTTTCAGAAGACACTAAAAATGTCTGGACTTTCTCACAAAGAAATGCTAAAATGACAGGAGTTACCAAACAATGGAAGACAGAGCACATCTATATAAAGGTAAGTTTGCAATACAATCCAATGCATGCTTGTCTCTGGATAACCCATAGTTTCTTCTTTAAGTATCTCATCATTATAAACCAAAGGGTTATGACATTTTTTTGATCTGTGTCTAATATTTATAGAAAATAGTGTAAGTTGAATTTGAAAAGTCTTTTTTTTTTTTCCCCAAATGTTCAACTTTCTGAGAAATGTTGCTACATTGCCAATATGCTAAGTGGCTTTCTGGCCATACAGATCTTTAAAGGTGTTAGTGTTGCTTCAGAGCACTAAAACTGCACAGAGTTCTGGAGTTTCTTGCACTGCCGTGAGAAACACTAGATAAACTAAACCATATCAGTTCTTCAAAGCATAAATGCAGAGCTATTGAACTTTTAAAGAATCTTATAGAATAGATTTAATATTATCTGTCCTATAAATGATTTCTTTGAAGACAAGACCTCTACATAGCTCTTCATCATGAAGGCTTCATTGGTAAATGCTTTGTGTCACCTCTATTACAATGTAGTGTGAGAATTACAAACCATATTTCCTGTTTTTCTTCTTTGCCTCCTTCCTTCTTCCTCATTCATGCTCAGTAGCTTCAGTCATGTCTTACTTTTTGCGACTCTATGGACTGTGGCCCTACCAGGCTCCTCTCTCCATAGGGATTCTCCAGGCAAGAATACTGGAGTGGGTTGCCATGCCTTCCTCCAGGGATCTTCCCAACCCAGGGATCAAACCCATGTCTCCTGCATCTCCTGTACCACATGCAAATTCTTTACCCACTGAGTAACCTGGAAAGCCCCCCTCCCTGCCTCCCTGCCTTCCTTTTCTTTTCTTTTAGGTATTACTTCTTCCTTACATTAATTATGGACTTGCATTTGATCTTAAACTAAATGGCAAGAATTGAGTGATTATTGGGTGAGAAAAGAGGGGCCAGGGATGGTTTCCCAAAGATATAGATTGTATCATACCTGAGAAAAAGAGATGCTGTATACCTCCAACAAATGTCCATCCTGCCTCAGAAATCTTCACAATCGAGTTTGCAACTATACTTAGGATAGCCCATGACTTCTCTTGACTGCCATTCCCAATATACATAGTGTGATTTCAGCTAAATTAGCTCAAGATTTATTGATCACTCACCTGACCCCTGTGCAGGGACGCAACTTCTGCAAATCAAGTGCAGTTGGAACCTTGTCTGGCTCCTGCCTTGAGCATAGTTTCAAGTGAGTAGGTTTATAAAACACTGATTCTGGCCCTCCCTGGAGGCTTACATTCAGTCCCTGTGGTATCGGTTCTCAGAGAAGCATCACATGTGCATGTGGCAGACAGAACTGTCCATTGCTAATTTTTGTAAATCTTTGCCAGCTCTCCAAAGGATGTACGGTATAAGATTAGAACACACAACCAGCTGTGCTTTAGGCTTACTTTCTTAAGTCCATGCAGATGAAAGTTATCATACAGATCATAGCTTTCTGGCCCCAGAAATATCTGACATCATATTTAGATCCAGGTGGCGCAAGTGGTAAAGATCCTACCTGCCAATACAGGAGACATAAGTGATGAACGTTTGATACCTGGGTTGGGAAGATCCCCTTGAGGAGGAGGGTATGGCAACCCACTCGATCCAGTATTCATGCCTGGAGAATCACATGGATAGAGGAGTCTGGCAGGCTACAGTCCTTGCAAGAGTCTGATACTACTGAAGTGACTTAGCATATACATTTTAGATCTGCAGTAAATATAATCCTTTATATCCTCCAACCCTCCTCCTCCAAATCCAGATAATATTTTCTTAACTTATAAATATCCAGAAGGATGAGAGTTGAATATCTAGAGCATTACTTCCATAAGTGATTATCTTAATAGATATCCTCCAAAATAAATTCATTTAGTACTGCTTGATCTTTGATACAATAATATATGTTTACTTTTCCATTGTGAGTTCCTTATCCTCTTCCCTCATTCCTAAAAGTGAGTTCTTTATTTTTCCCAAGAAATGATTATGATGGTGAAAGTGATTAAAAGGATTCACCAGGAGCATATGATTATGATGGTGAAAGTGATTAAAAGGATTCACCAGGAGCATATGAAATGGGGTCTGGGTTTTGTTTTAAAGGAGAGAGATATAAGATACAGATCCTGGTCACAGAATGTGTGGAGCTTATAGAAGTGGTTTGGCAAGTAATGTAGGGACCAAATTGCACATGATATAGAGGGGCCATCTCAAGAGTCCCACACCCACTCCCGAGTTCAGTGATTCACTAAAAGCACTTGTGAAACTCATCATAAACCTAGTCTTGTGGCTGAGATTTAATGTAGCAAGGGACACTCCATAGGACAGTGGGAAAAAGATATACTTTGGTGAAGGCTAGAGAAGTCTCATGCATGAGTGCTCAGTCACTTCAGTCCTGTCTGACTCTGCAAGCCTATTGATTGTAGCCTCCCAGGCCCCCCTGTCCATGGGATTCTCCAGGCAAGAGTACTGGAGTGGATTGCCATGCTCTCCTCCAGGGGATCTTCTTGACCCAGGAATTGAACCTGCATCTCTTACATCTCCTGCATTGACAGGCTGGTTCTTGATCACTACCACCACCAGGGAAGCCTAGAGAGGTCACATAAGCGTCTTCTCGGTGTTCCTATCTCTTGAAGGATCAGTCTATCAGCAAATCTCAGAGACATATGAGAAATGTCTCTATCCAGGTAAGCCCAGAGTGAGAGAGCTCTTAAAAGTTTCTGGTTATATGCCCCAAACTAAGCAACAAGTACACATAATAAATTCTGTATTTATCTTAAACATGCTACCAATCTGGATCATCCTGGGTTACTATTTTGGACATAGATAATGATCTATTACTTAATAACTATATGAATATTTCAGAGGATTCATTCTCAGAGTTTGGTCAAGGACCATGAATTAATATGGCTTATCAATTCAAAGCTAGATGGGTAATATTATGGACCCCTAAATAATAAGGAATATATTTAAAGAAGAGAGTATAGCAGGAACAATTATAGTAACTTGCTAGAGATCATCAGAAGGGTAAATAGGCAGGTTATTTATTTCAGAGCATAGAATACATAATCAGAAATGAACATTTTGAGC
Source organism: Odocoileus virginianus (assembly GCF_023699985.2). Taxonomy (NCBI): domain Eukaryota; kingdom Metazoa; phylum Chordata; class Mammalia; order Artiodactyla; family Cervidae; genus Odocoileus; species Odocoileus virginianus. Next base: position 433,624 of record NW_027224290.1, read on the forward strand.
TAGAAAATTATCAATGAATAGTAGTGGTAGTTGTGAGCAAAGAGAAACATGCAAGGGAAGAGGAATGATGGAAGAGCTTAAATACATGTGCAGCATAATCATGCTTAGATTTTTCAGTTCTGTTTGGAGTGGTTTGAGCATGCAGACAAGGAAACCAACCAGTGGAATGGCTCAATATCTAAATTGAGGCAACTGTTCCCTATCAAAATTGAGGCATGAGCAATGGAAATGTAGAAGTGAAGATTTATGGGAAATATTAAGAAAGTGAATCTATAATATTAGTAAGTGATTGGAAATTATGGGAAAATGAAGATCATCTAGGGCCAATAGTTCATATAGTTTGATTGGAGTGAAGAAGAGAACAGACATGCCATTCACCTAAAGAGAGGACTCCAAAGTTGGAGCAGGAGGAAGTAGCAGTTGAGGATGGAGCAGCAGGGAAGAAATTCTATCTTGGGCTTGTGGGATTTAAGGTTTCTGTATAGCAGACACATGTAATTATCCCCAAGTCAGTTCTCAATTTGTGTGTAGCCTAGTAGAGAGAGGTGCTTGGAATTGAAAAAGGCAACATATGTATTTGGAGACTGACCAGAAAATACAGTGAGTAGATTTATCCAGAGAGACCAGAGAATAACCAGCATAGAGAGGTGTTGGAGTTGCTGAGAAAGCACAGATATCTAAGAACAAGTCAACAGTCAATCTTGTCAAATATTGACCAGTGAATATTCTTATTTTCAGGGCAGTGATTATTTGTACAGGTTCAGTAAGTGTCTGTCTTCTTTGTGTTGTTGTTGTTGTTGTTCAGTGGCTAAGTCATGTCTGACTCTTTGTGACCCCACGGACTGCAGCACACCAGGCTTCCCTGTCCTTCACTATCTCCCAGAGTTGCTCATGTCCATTGACTCAGTGGTGCCATCCAACCATCATATTCTCTGTTGCCCCCTTCTCCTGCCCTCAATATTTTTCAGCCTCAAGGTCTTTTTCAATGAGTCAGCTTTTTGTACCAGGTGGCCAAAGTATTGGAGTTTCGACTTTAGCATCAGTCTTTCCAATGAATATTCATGGTTGATTTCCTTAGGATTAACTGGTTTGATCTCCTTGCAGTCCAAGGGAACTCTCAAGAATCTTCTCCAGCACCACAGTTCAAAAGCATCAATTCTTTGGTGTTCAGCTTATGATCCTACTGTCACATCTGTACATGACTACTGGAAAAACCATAGATTTGACTATATCCACCTTTATCAGTGAAGTGATGTCTCTGCTTTTTAATATGCTGTCTAGGTTTGTCATAGCTTTTCTTCCACAAAGAAAGTGTTTTTTTTTTTTTAATTTCATGTCTGTAGTCACTGTTTGCAGTGATTTTGGAGCCCAAGAAACTAAAATCTGTCACTGTTTCCACTTCTTCCCCATTTGTTTGCCATGAGGTAAGGGGACCAGATGCCATGATCTTTCTTTTATGAATGTTGAATTTTAAAGTAGCTTTTTCACATTCCTCTTTCACCCTCATCAAGAGGCTATTTAGTTCCTCTTTACTTTCTGCCATTAAAGTGGTGTCATCTGCCTGTCTGAGGTTATTGATATCTTTCCTGGCAATCTTGACTCTTGCTTGTGCTTCATTCAGCCCAGCATTTCATATGATGTACTCTGCATAGAAATTAAATAAGCAGGGTGACAATATATAGCCTTGATGTACTCTTTTCCCAATTTGGAACCAGTCTATTGTTCCATGTCCAGTTCTAACTATTGTTTCTTTGTCCTGTATATAGGTTTATCAGGGGACAGGTAAGGTAGTCTGGAATTCCCATCTCTTGAAGAATTTTCCAGTTTGTTGTGATCTCACATGCTAGTAAAATAATACTCAAAATTCTCCAAGCCAGGCTTCAGCAATACATGAACCATGAACTTCCAGATGTTCAAGCTGGTTTTAGAAAAGGCAGAGGAACAAGAGATCAAATTGCCAACATGCACTGGATCATCAAAAAAGCAAGAGGATTCCAGAAAAACATTTATTTCTGCTTTATTGACTATGCCAAAGTCTTTGACTGTGTGGATCACAATACACTGTGGAAAATTCTGAAAGAGATGGGAATACCAGACCACCTGACCTGCCTCTTGAGAAACCTGTATGCAGGTCAGGAAGCAACAGTTAGAACTGGACATGGAACAACAGACTGATTCCAAACAGGAAAAGGAGTACGTCAAAGCTGTATATTGTCACCTTGCTTATTTAACTTATATGCAGAGTACATTATGAGAAACGCTGGGCTGGAGGAAGCACAAGCTGGAGTCAAGATTGCTGGGAGAAATATCAATAACCTCAGATATATAGATGACACCACCCTTATGGCAGAAAGTGAAGAAGAACTAAAGAGCCTCTTGATGCAAGTGAAAGAGGAGAGTGAAAAAGTTGGCTTAAAGCTCAACATTCAGAAAACTAAGATCATGGCATCTGGTCCCATCACTTCATGGCAAATAGATGGGGAAACAGTGGAAACAATGGCTGACTTTATTTTTCTGGGCTCCAAAATCACTGCAGATGGTTATTGAAGCCATGAAATTAAAAGACACTTACTCCTTGGAAGGAAAGTTATGACCAACCTGAACAGCATATTATAAAGCAGAGACATTACTTTGCCAACAAAGGTCCATCTAGTCAAGGCTATGGTTTTTCCAGTGGTCATGTATGGATGTGAGAGTTGGACTATAAAGAAAGCTGAGTGCCAAAGAATTGATGCTTTTGAACTGTGGTATTGGAGAAGACTCTTGAGTCCCTTAGACTACAAGGAGATCCAACCAGTCCATCCTAAGGGAGATCAGTCCTGGGTGTTCATTGGAAGGACTGATGTTGAAGCTGAAACTCCAAAACTTTGGCCACCTGATGCGAAGAGCTGACTCATTTGAAAAGACCCTGATGCTGGGAAAGATTGAGAGCAGGAAGAGAAGGGGATGACAGAGGATAAGATGGTTGGATGGCATCACTGACCCGATGGACATGGGTTTGGGCAAACTCCAGGAGGTGGTCATGGACAGGGAGGCCTGGCGTGCTGCGGTTCACGGGGTCGCAAAAAGTCTGACACGACTCAGCAACTGAACTGAACTGAACTGAATTGGAAATATTGGCAATGAAATCACTCCATTGCTAAAATATCATATTTGAAATGATTCTTATTTAATCAGGTATGAAAAGAAGCTTTTAAGAAGCTAAGGATAACTTTAGGTAGCCAATGCTTGCAAAGGTATCTTACATTAGTTGGCAGGTGTTTCGACATACAGAGTTTCTAGCCTAAATTGTGAGTTAAGGAATTTTGCTGTCTCTCAAACATTGAAATCTCAGAGTATTTGGGGGATTGCAAGAAAAGAGTAATTTTGCCAGTTTTACTTATACGGTAGGTGGAATCTGATGACAAATTCTTATCTCGGTTTCCTAGCATCAGTATAGCAGATAAAGAGGATTTCAAAAGTCCAACCTGAAATTACTTCTGAAAACTTCCATTAAGGTGGTTTTAAAAGATACATATAATAAATTAATACTCTTGATGCAATTATGGAAATAACCAGGCCACATCTAATGTGACAAATGTTACTGTACAATCAAGACTCTTTTTTTTTTTGTTTTTGATCAAATATAAAGAGACTACAATTTTTGTGTAATTGACTTTATTATCATTTTGAAACAATTTTCTGTTATTTGAGTTCTTCTGTTACTTTTACCTTGCCATTTTGTCCCAACCAGAGTTAACCATCCCAACTTCACTTCACATAACTACGCTATATCCTAAGCTTCTACTTACCTGATCTAATCAATCAGTGTTGCTTTATGAGATGTCTCAAACTTAATTATCATGAATAGCAAAAATTCAAGAAAGAGAGAATTTTACATGTGTAGAAAATCTGGATTGAAATACTGAAGTATTTAATGGAACTGTTATTATATTAGAATGATAAAGAAGCATGGGACAAGGGATAATGAAAAAAAAAGTATCTTTTATAGAACTGGAATAACACAAAAAACTGTTAACAACTTCCAAAGTTTGAAATGAAAGTAATCATCAATTCATAAAGTAATTGGGCACAGAAAATTATCATGATAAATTAAGCCAAAGGCTGGTGCTGAAAGGGAGAATCATGGTCAGTGTAAGTTGTGAAAATAAAACACATTTAGCCATTTTACTTGCCTCCTTATGTATACAGCAATGAAGAAAACCAATTTCAGCTGGAAGAGTTGGGATAGTGACTATTTACTCGTATCTATTTTTCAAAATTCATGTTATAAATTTTGTTCAGGATTCTTCAGGTCTTTTCCGGATGAAGAGTTTTAAGATTTTATCTCGGATCTGCTTGATTTTCACCACATAGACAATGTGGTTCATCACAGGAGGAATGAGAAAATGCATGTTGGCCATGAGTACAAAGATGTTTGAGAAAATCTTGGGCCAAATTGGTAAAGTATATACAGGCAGATCATGGGTGTGAATAAAAGGGCTACAGCAGAGAGGTGGGAAATACAGGTGTTGAGAGTTTTGAGGTAGCAATCATGGGATAAAATACTCAGGGTGGTTTTCAGAATCAATATGTAAGAAAGGAGAAAATCAATGCCCATGTTGGAAAGCACCATAAAGAGTCCAACAATGCTATTGATCCTAGTGCTGGAGCAAGAAAGCTTTAGGACATAAGAATGCAGGCAGTAGGAATGAGAAAGTACATTAAAATGACAGAAGCACAGCCTCCTCAAGAGGATAGGAAGGGGCACTTGGGCATTGTGGCTCTCCCTACAATGGCCAAACCTATCCTGGCAATTACACTGCTGGTGAGAATGGAAGAATAGTGCAAAGAACGAGAAATGGCCACATAGTGGTCAAAGGCATTGCCAGTATGATAACTGACTCAAAATTCTGCAAAGTGTGAATAAAAAACATTTGGGTGAAGCAAACAGATTAGGTGAGTTCTCTAGCATCCAGCCAGAAGATCCTCAGCATTGTGGGGAAGGTGAAGAGCTACAGACCCAGATCGGAGGCAGCTAGTGTGACCAGGAAGAGGTACATAGGCACATGGAAGGCATATCCCTTCCAGATAACTGTCATGGTCACTTTGTCCACCAGGGTTACCAAGAACATGGCACAGAAACATGGAGATCCAGATGTGAACAGCTTCTAGCCCAGGTATGCCCGTCACCAGGAAGGTGGAGAATGTGGAGCTGGTGCTATTGACGCCAGAACTGCATGTCTTTCCTGAAATGAAATGCATTGTCTCCACAGATGCTAAAATTTTACTTGAGCATTTGACTATTTATAATACTGCTTCTTTTAAGCTGGCCCTGATATGTGTCTAATATGAGAGTAAATGATGTTTCCCAATATAGAGCACTTGAGGCTTTGGACTAGAAAGTGAGACTTTGTTTTGATCAATTTCCACAGATATTGCAATTTATTGAATAAAAATGAGAAAAATACACTTGATACTTAATGTACCTAAGTTATTTAATTGATATAATGGCATTTTAAAGTGATATGCCAAAAATAATGCCCATTAAATAAATTTATTTTATGCAAATTCATACCTGTAATTTTAATTACAGTAGTATAACATTCTAGGGTATTTCTTATTGCCTTCATCAACCATGATATATATTAGATGCTGCTGCTGCTGCTGTCACTTCAGTCGTGTCCGACTCTGTGTGACCCCATAGATGGCAGCCCACCAGGCTCCTCCGTCCCTGGGATTCTCCAGGCAAGAACACTGGAGTGGGTTGCCATTTCCTTCTCCAATACATGCATGCATACTAAGTCGCTTCAGTCATGTCCTACTCTGTGTGACCCCATAGACAGCAAGAATCAATTTCTTGATTAAGCAAGAAATCTGTTTAACATTCAAATGTAATATGCCATATGTCAGAGATGAGACCTTTTTCACAGTCTATTTTACCCATACATACTTATCCAGATAAAATCAACTGTGGGCATACTGAATGCTCTTCCCACAGACAGCAAAGTACACATGTTTTTCTGAGACCATCCCTCACCACATTCTGTGTTTATGAAATTAAATAATAACATTACAAAGTTTGCTTATACAAACTGTTCCAAGTCTCACCTATTCTCACTCACTAATGTCATTCTTTATATTACTCCCGAGTCTCTGTAGGGATAAACAATTTGAAATCTTTGTTCCCAGCATGGAGCATACAGACTTTCACTGTGGTGGCCTGAGTATTTCCCAGGTGCTCCTGTTGAAATTTCTCCACGAGTCTAATCTTTGGTGGGGATAAGATCTTTGGGAAAAATAACAAAACAAAACAAAATCTTTTTTTTTTTTTAAGTCTCACTGCTTGCTCTAATATTGGGGACAAGAAACATAAGGGTCCTGTCTACCTGTTCCTGCTTTACATGATAGGCTAGTCATGTTTTCAAAAATGTCAATCTGAGTCAATTTGAATGAGACTTTCAGAAATAATAAGGTATCCATTAAAATTCTACACATTAAAAAAATTAAAAAAATAAAATTCTACACATTTATCTTTAGAAAATAAGAAAATTAGAATTAACCTCAAAATCCTTATTAGTTTTTTTCTTTCTTTCTTTTTTTTTTTTTAAATCTTGACTTTTGTTGCAATAAGTGGAAAAGGTGAGGGAGGCTCTAGGAAGTGCACCCATTGTTGGATAAGAGCACATTCTGCTCAGATAACTCACTGTGGTTTCCAGTGTTAAGGATTTGGGGACAGATGTCTTTTCAATGCCTTTGCTTATCCATGAATCTTTAAGGATTTTTTGGATCTATATTCCAGTAGAAGGGTGTTGGTGTTCCGGGATAAGACCGAATACCAGGTTCACTGATGACATGGGTCTGGATAATTCTGCACTTCCCCTATTCAGGACTACACTAAACCTGCTTCCTTTTATTTGGTTCAATTTTATTGTCCTAATACCTCATGCTCTTGAAAGAAATAATTTAGGGATACTTTCACAGAAAGAAACACCTCTAGGCCTTTGTAATTCCTTGTATAGCAGGCTAGATTTTCTCTATTCACTAATTTATTCAAAATATCTTTAATCTTAGTTTTTTGCTTTCTGTTTTTTTTCCCCCAAATCCAGGTAAATAATGTTTTCTATCTTACCTGGCATCTCAAGGCAGGGTGTTTGCTATAGTCCTATAGGAGCAGCTTTCTCTTCCAAATTCAAATCAAGAATCCCTGTCCCCCAATTTGAATTTCTTTATTACTGATGCAGCTATCCCCTGAGTATAGTAATCTCCTGGAAGTCCCCTTCTTGATTTAAAGTCTACCTTTCATTGCTAGCAGGGAATATTCCACAAATGGCCCCAGTACTGGGTAGTTTTTAAAATCAAGTAGATTGAAAATCATTCATTAAGTTTTGGTGTCATCTCAGTTTATTCTGAAGTTGCTTTTTAACTGTAATATCTATTTTTTGGAGTTATTAATATTTTCTATCATATATTTTTAGATTTCTCAAAAGTTAATTGAATTACAGGCATTTGAACTCTCCTTTCCCCAATAACCTAGCAAGTAAAGAATCTGTCTGCAGTTCAGGAGACACAGGAGATGCAGTTTCTATCTCTGAGTCAGGAAGATTCCCTGGAGGAGAAAAATGGCAACCCACTCCAGTATTCTTGTCTGAAAAATCCCATGGACAGAGGAGCCTGGTGGGCTACAGTCCAAAGCACACCACATATTTTAAAATTCATATTATATGTTTTAAGATATGAAACCAAATTGAATATGTATATATATATAAATTGCCTTAGACTTATGAAAGGATAAACTATATATATATACTTTCCTGTCATTATGCCACACCCTATCCATATACACACCACTCACTTTACACAAACACTAACACACAACTGAATGTTAAAAGACTTTTGTTATGTTGTTTAAAATAAAAATAACCTCTTAGGCTAGCAAAACCTACAGTTCAGTAACAGGGCTGTTTAAATTTTCATGGGTTCAGCTGGGAATATTGTAATAATAGCAGTAGACCCTCCTTATGAGTCACACCAGGGACTTAAAAGGTACTTTCATGTGTCTTTTATCATTTACTTTTTTACATACAAAGTCACTGTTTCTCCTCATATCAACCAAACAAATTATTGCAATATTTGAAGAAACAAAAATTAAAACAATTTAATTCATTTACTTCATGTCAGACAGTTAATATGTAGGCAGTCTAGGTTTTAAAGGTCATTCATGATCCAGAGCATTTTTTCCCTTCTATCAAAATATACTTTAAAATAACATCGATATTATCATTGGTGCAGGTCTGAATGTTATTGGTAAAGTATCTCCTCCTTGATTGCAGAGTACTTATTTTTCTCTTTTGTGGAGCAGAAATAATTATAAGGAAATCAGTGAAAATGTAGGCTGAATAGTTATCCTCAAGCTTGGTTCTTCTCAAGCTGAGGCTTTCTATGGCCGTATTAACACTGGAATTGAAGCCACTAACATATGTAAAATAAAGTATTGAAACCACTGAGAAATGTGTATCATCCCAAAAGAAGAAACAACTTGCCATTTTTAAAGGTGTTTTTGTTGCCATTTTTCTAGTTAAAGTTAGCCATATTGAAATATACATTATATTCATAAACTCTTAACTCATTAAATTTTCTTCATGCCTTAGAGTAAAATAAATAAATAATTTCCTTTCTATTCAAAGTTGATGAGGACCCATGACCTTTGGAAAAAGTATAAGTTAAATAAAAAACTGGGTACAAGGCAGAGATTTCCCGTATAAGTTCTTCCTAAAATGTGAGGACAAATTCTTTGATTAGATGTTCAAATTTATAGAGTTTGATCACCTCCAAAAAAAGAAATATTTCTTACTCCTATATTTTTTTATTTTGTTGATTTATCAGATATAACAAGGCCTAGCACAGAGAAGATATTAAATTTTATATTGATACTTACAAATTCAGGAATATATTATTCACAACATGTATTGAAGTATTCTGTGTATTAGTGTATTAATAATATGACCGTACTTGAGACGTTGCAGTGAATAATGACTGTATGAAATAGCACTGCAGAATTTATCAATAAATTTAACCTCTTGGAAGCTGTTGAGAATAACTAAAGATATACAAAGACAGACAACATACCATCCAACTCCATCTCTACTAAATGTAAAAACTCCTGTTCCTATCAATGAAATGATAAACAGAACTGAGTCCACCCACACCCACATAGATTGTAACCAGATTATGAATTTATGATACTTGTGTCAACTTTCTTATTTGTTCAAGAAAATTCTTGCCCAAAATGATATAGATGTCAAACAATAAATAGTATCACCGAAAAAAAAAATAGTATCATTTATTTCATTGAATTCCTGAATATAAATTTATTCAAATACTTAATATGCTTTTCTGGGCAAGTGAAAATTAGTTGAGAATAACAGATTTCTCACATAGAAGAGCTTAAAAAAAATAAAAAGATAGAAAAACAGCTTATCAATTGCTGCTGCTAAGTCGATTCAGTCGTGCCCAACTGCCATAGACGGCAGCTCACCAGGCTGCCTCTTCCCTGGGATTCTCCAGGCAAGAACACTGGAGTGGGTTGCCATTTCCTTCTCCAATGCAAGAAAGTGAAAAGAGAAAGTGAAGTCATTCAGTCGTGTCCGACTCTTAGCGACCCCATGGACTGCAGCCTACCAGGCTCCTCCGTCCATGGGATTTTTCAGGCAAGAGTACTGGAGTGGGTTGCCATTTCACTTAGACAACAGCTAATTAATTTATCAAGATGACCTTCACTTTCCAGAGCACATCATATCCACCAAGTCTCAGCTGTTATGCCATAAACTTTATCCACTGCCATTCAGTTCCCACATTAAAAGGGATATCTCAGGTCTTGAGCTCAGATTCCCAAAACTTACAAATATCTGAACCTGACCACCTTCTTCTAAAACACTAATGAAACTATGTTAGAAAAGTGTTCCCTTAGTCAAACTGGGGCTCAGTAACCAGATAGAGGGGTGAAATGGAGAGGGACGAGAAGGGATATTTAGGTGGGAAGGGGACATGGATTAACCTATGGATGATACATATTTGTGTTTGGTAGAAACCAACATAATATTGTAAAGCAATTATCCTTTAATTAAAAATAAACAAGTTATTTTTTAAAGTGTTCCCTCTTAGTGCAATTACCAAATTATGGATCTAATTTATATTTGCCTTCCTACTGTGATTCAAGAGCCATACTCTTGAGTCACTTGTCTAGGTATCTCCGTGATGTAATAGTGGGTTAAATCTCATGTGTGCAAGGTCCAGTTTCTTTGCATTTTGTTCCCAGATACTGAGATTATTTGTTTTATTATAAATGAGGAACATTTGTTTTTAAGTAAACTTTTCATACTTTAATGAATTAGAATGCTTTCCCTTGTTGCAAAGTTGCTTTATTAAGAATACAGAAAATGGGGACTTCCCTGGTTGTCCAGTGGTTGCGAATCCACCTTGCAATGAGGAGACATTGATTCTATCACTGGTCAGAGAAGTAAGATCTCACATATTGTGGAGCAACTAAACCCAAGTGCCACAACCAGTGAACCCTTGAATTCTGGAGCCCACAGAGCACAACTAGGGAATCCGTGAAACACAAGGAAGATCCCATATGCCACAACTAAGACCCAACAGAACCAAATAAATAAATAAATATTTTAAAAAAGAAAAAAAGAAAATTGTTTGCTTGGTTATATACATTGTGTTGATGTTTGGGTTCCACATAGGTTAAGTGAAGAAAACCTTCTTGCCCATATTTCTGCATGTGATTCTCTACTTAAACATTAAAAAAAAAAGTTCCATTTGTAAAACAAATTGTGATGGGTGATGAAAAGCAGATATTGTACAATAATGTAGAACAGAAGATATCATGGAACAAGAAAAATGAACCACCATCTACCACACCAAAGGTCAGTCTTCATCCAAGAAGGTAATGTTGTGTATATGGTGGGAACTGGAAGGGAGTCCTCTATTATGAGCTCCTTCCAGAAAACGTCTACCTACAATGTGGTAGGTAGGTAAAGCATCTGCCTACAATGCAGGAGACCCAGGTTCAATCGTTGAGTTGGGAAGATCTCCTGGAGAAGGAAATGGCAACCCACTCCAGTATTCTTGCCTGGAAAATCCCATGGATGGAGGAGCCTGGTAGGCTACAGTCCATGGGGTCGCAAAGAGTCGGACACGACTGAGCGACTTCATTTTCACTATCCAGAAAACCAAACAATTAATTCCAACAAGTACTGCTCCTAGCTAGACCAAACTGAAGGCAGTATTCGACAAAAGGTGTCTGAATTAGTCAACAGAAAACACATATCTTCCATCAGGATAGCACATGTTTCTTTGATGACCAGGCAAGAACTGTTACAGCTTGCCTGGGTAGTTCTGATTCATTCATATTCACCAGACATTGCAACTTTGGATTTCCATTTATTTTGATCTTTACAAAATTCTCACTGTGAAGAAAAAATAATAATAATTTCAATTCCTGGAAAAACTAGAAAAGGCACCTGGGACAGCTCTTTACTCAAAAAGATAAAAACTTTTGGGAACATGGAGTTATCAAGTTGCCTGAGAAATGGCAGAAGATAGTAGAACAAAATAGTAAATACATTGTTCAATAAAGTTTTTTGTGAAAATGAAAAATGTGTCTTTTTTACTTAAAATCTGAAGGAACTTTTTGACCGACCCAATGTAATAAAATGTCACAAATCAATAATTGGAAAATAAATACCGTAAAATGGCAAAAAGGAAAAAAAACAAAAAACAAAAAACAGTTTACCAAAGAAAAGGTTTACCTGCAGAACAAGCCCCAAGCTGGCCATATCCTGATTCTAATAAGATGCTGATATTTTTTTCTGACTCAACGGAGTAAAAGCTTAAGTCATGCAAGACATAGAATGAGCAAGAGGAGAAAATTTTGACCTCAAACAACAATTGGAACCAAAATTTCTTCTGCAAGGATTCAAAGAACTGGGACATGGCCTGAATATGAACACTGAAATCCTTCCAGCAGCAAAGGGTCCATTGTCCAGGAAGAATCTGTGCCAAAGTCCCTTTACCACACCTTACCATAAATGAAAGGTCCCAAAGCCCTTCAATCAGAACTTGCCCAGCCAATACTTCTGCATACCAATCCTCCTCCCCTAAATCATGAAAGTTTGACTGAACCTCTGATGGAATCTTGTCTCATGTCTCCCTTGGGGTTGACCTCTCAATAAAGTATTTTCTTCCCTCAACAGATGGTGCTGTAGTATTGGCTTCTATCAGCCCTTTGCTCAGTAGCAAAGGTATGAAGAGAAAATAAGACATGAAAAGGTACTCAATATTGTTAGTCATTAAAGAGATACAAATTAAAACTGATACCTCTTTGCAGTGCTCAAATTTTACAGTGTATAAATTCTCAAAAGAATTTAGAGCACCTCTCACACTTACATATCTATGATAAGAATGCAAAATGGTATGTCAGAAATAGTATCCTTACTCATTGGTATTTAACCAACTAAAATCAAATCATGTTCATTGATACACCTGTTACTCAAATATTCATAATTGTCCCAAACTCAAAGCAATGCAAATGTCTATCAAATGGTGAATGAATAAACAAATCATTTTGTAGCTAATATTGTGATGTTATTAGGTAGGAAAAAAAATCTGTGAATTTCCTAAATGTGCAACAACATGGATGAATTTTAAGAGCATAAGGCTAAGTGAAGAAATAAAAATAGAATAGCTATATACTGTAGAATTCCATTATATGATATTCTGAAAACACTAAAGCTGTAGAGACAGAAACGGAAGAAGTGGTTTCCAAACCCTAGAGTCTGTGGGGCAATGGGTTCCTCAAAATAGCACATAGGGCATTTTTGGTGTGATTAAAATATGCATTTGAAATTAATGATGTTTATGTGAAAGTGTACATATTTGTTAAGGGTCAGAATTGTGCACCTACAAATACTGAGATTTACTATATTTAATTTATGTCTAAATAAACTGCTCTTGAAAAAATAATAACTGTGAGTTTTATCATACAGTGTTCCACAGATAATCTTAAATGCAAATATTTTGTCACAATTGAGGCAGAATCAAGACAAGGATATGAAGATATAAAATGATTGTGAGGTCGATTATGAAGGGGGTCCTGGTTTTGAGGTCTGGATTTAAGCATGCTCCCTAATCAAATAAGTTTTGGACTCATTTTTTGAAAAAATAATTGACATGCCTCTATTTTGTAATATAAAAGAAGACCTAGACTTTCTTGGTGGCACAGTGGAAAGGGATCCTCCTGCCAATGCAGAGGACATGGGTTCGAGCCCTGCTCTGGGAAGATTCCGTACGCCTCAGAGCACCTAAGCTGGTACACCACAACTGCTGAGTCCACAATCTAGAGAGCCCATGATCTGCAACTACTGAAGCACTCATGCTGCAGCTACTGAAGCCCGTGTGCCTAGAGCCCATGCTCTGCAACAAGAGAAGGCATCTCAGTGAGAGACTCATGCACCACAACGAAGAGGGTAACCACTGCTCGCTGTAACTAGAGAAAATCTGCAAGCAGCAACGAAGGCCCAGCACAGCAAAAAATTAATTAATTAATTAAGTTTTTTAAAAAAGTAGACCTGAGCTAAGATGAACCATATACTTTAATCTTTTGAAATGCCTGGTCAGGCAATGTACAAAAGAAAATGCAAAAATGTCCAACAATACTTCACTAATAATCAATACAACAATATAAATTAAGGGAATAACACTGTACTTTTTTCAGTCTAGTATGATAGAAAAGTTAAGAGTTTGACAAATATGAAAGAAATTAGATAAATACTTATACTTGTGTATATACTATATTTTAATATTTTTTAAAATTGACTAACAATTTTGAAAGGAAAGTGAACAAAAATTGAATTTATAAAATGGATATACTTTGGTCCAGCAATTTAACTTGAACATTTTATCCCACAGAAACATACAAAAAGTGCACAAAAATTATATGTACCAAGATTCCATAATTATCATATTGGTGAACTAGAAACAATTTAAAATTCAGGAAAATAGTTAATGCACTATATTTCTTTCCTGTTATGCAATATTTAGTATCTTTTTAAAACTCACAGGGACTTTTTTTTATACTATCAAGAAATACATCTATGATAAGTTCTTGAGAGAAGAAAAAAACAAGGTTTGGAAGAATACAAATGATGTCCTGTACTAAATTACTTTAATATATTTTATTATCTACTCAGGAAAATAAATTTAGAGAGTTTTGTTTTGTTACTTCTGGGGAAAATCATTGGTGTTTTTGCCCCTAACTTACATGAAGCAATCCTGCATATTTTAAATTTTGACAATGTGCAAGTGCATATTTGTACAGAATACTTTTAGACAGTTATTATTTTTTATATTATTGAAGTATAGTTGATTTACAATGTTGTGTTAATTTCTGCTGTACAGCAAAGTGATTCAGTTTTATATATATATATATATATATATATATATATATATATATACACATATACATTTTATATTCTTTTCCATTATGGTTTATCACAGGATATTGAATATAGTTCCTTGTGCTATATGGTAGGATAACTGTTTATCCATCTTATATATAATAATTTGCATCTGCTAATCCCAAACTCCCCATCCTTCCCTCCCCCACCCCACCCCCCTGGCAACCACAAGTTCTGTTCTCTATGTCTGTGAGTCTGTTTCCATTTCTTAGATATATTCATTTGTGTCATGTTTAGATTTCATATATAAGTAATATCATGTGGTGTTTGCCTTTCTCTTTCTGACTTACTTTGCTTAGTATGATAATCTTTAGGTCTATCCATGTTGCTGCAAATGGCATTATTTTATTCTTTTTTAAGGTTGAATAATATTCTGTGTGTGGGTGGGTATCACATCTCTATCCATTCATCAGTCAATGTACATTTAGGTAAATACTGCTGCTATAAATGTAGGGGTGCATGTATCTTTTCAAATTATAGTTTTGTCTGGATATATACCCAAGAGTAGGATTGCTGGATCATATGGCACTCTATTTTCAGTTTTTTGAGGCGCCTTTCCAAAATGGCTGTTTTCCAAAATGGTTGCACCAGTTTACATTCTCATCCACAGTGTAAGAGGGTTCCCTTTATACTCTCCTGCATTTCTGATTTGTAAGCTTTTTAATGCTGGCCACTCTGACTGGGGTGTGGTGGTATTTCATTTTAGTTTTGATTTGCACTTTAACAAATTACATTGATGAACATATTTTCATGTGCCTACTGACCACCTGTATGTCTTCTTCAGAGAGATGTCTGATTGGGTTTTTTGATTGGGTTGCTTGTTTTTTTTGTTGTTGAATTGTATGAGCCATTTGTATATTTTGGGATTTAAGCCTTCATTTGTCACATCATTTGCAAGTATTTTCTCCCAGTCCATAAGTTGTCTTTTCATTTTGTTTATGATTTCCTTGCTGTGCAAAAGCTTGCAAGTTTGATTAGGTTCTGTTTGTTTATTTTTACTTGTATATCTATTGCCTTGGGAAATGGACCTAAGAAAACATCAGGACAATTTATGGCACAGAATGCTTTGTCTATGTTCTTTCCTAGGAGCTTTATGGTGTCGTGTCTTGTATTTTAGTCTTTATTCCATTTAAGTCTATTTTTGGGTATGATACGGCAATGTGTTCTAACTTCATTGCTTTATATGCAGTTGTGCAACTTCCCCAACACCACTTGCTGAAGAGACTGCCTTGTTCTCGTTGCATATTCTTGAGGCATTTATTATTTTATTTACTAAATAGCTTACTGTTTCAGAAACAGTCAATACCATATAGTTCTATTTGTATGCTGTCATTCCAATTTGTTTTTCATACAATATAGAAAGAAATGGACCCAATGGGTTCCAATTAAATGAGAGCTTTTGGTTTTTCCAGTTCAGAAGGTGCTCTGTGATGTATAATATTTATTACATGCTCACTTGTTTCTCAAAGATCCCTCGGGTTGAAAATAAATTTAAGCCCCTGGCTCAGAAAGTTGGGAATTCCCAGGGCTTCTTAAATTTTAGCAGAGGTTTAGGCCCTAGGAGACCCTCTTGTGATTTGTAAAGTGCCATTTGACAGCCCAGTACTAGACATAAGGTTCTTCATACAAAACATCCTTTGGGCTTCTGTGCCTTACAGGGAGTCCTGCCAGCAGGCACACCCAAGAGTGAAAAAGTCATTCATTGCACAGTAAGTAAAGTCCTTCAGACATAAATAATATCAGCTACAATTGTAAAATTGAGGATGTCCATTCAAGTAAATTAGTACAATAATAACCAGCTTTTCAGGATAAAGGGACCAACAGGAATGGCTAGTGTTGATGAGTTAGGATGTGTGGGATTAAATTGTTTGGAGAATCCTTCGTTTGATAATCAGTACATTTTAGAGTTAAATGATTAGTTTAATTTTATTTTTGTTTTCTCCTAATTAATAATTACTGTAGTCATGACCAATTTAAAGGATATTTGTTAATGCTATGTGTGCATATATGTTTACATAAGCTACATTTTTAGATTTCCAAATTTTAAGAACTGTGTTTCTTGTTTTGATACCTTTCTCTGAGTCCTGAGACCAGAGTCTCATAAATATAATTTGCAGACATGCATTAGGTTTAACTAAATCAGTATGTTTTGTTTTTAGGTGCTGAACCATGAAGAACATAAATACTTTTTGCAAATTTTGGAGGTTTTTCTTTGTCCTCTCCACCTGAACCCATGAAACAAAAGAGGTTTTGGTTTTTATTTTTTTCCACTCTAAATTTAGCTTGTGCTCACTAGAAATATTTGTCATCTTTTTTTTAACAAGTTCCAAGATGTTTGAATGAGAATTTGTGCTTTAGAAAAATAGTCATTCAAAATCAAACTTAACTTTCCAGATTAAAAAAATAAAGAATTGACCCAGGTGAAGAACTGTTCCACTAGTATTTTGAAACAGTAATAAAATTTGACAGCCACAATATTTTTTATCCAAGTTCTCTTTAAAGTCTCTGTAATTTTAATGATGTCATTCTTTCACATAAACAATATATCTGATTTTATCCCAACTGATGCTTCTTCACGCTTCCTATATTCCAACTTATCAGAAAAGCCTTCCTCTAGATTCCCAAGTTAAAATATATATAGTGATCTAGATATAGATGTAAACTTGGTATGTAACTCTAAATCAGACCTTGACATATTATAATAACTTTTAGGTAAACTTTGTTTTGCAATTGTGTTGGTATTATTATAAGCTCTTTTCTGTTCTATGTTTAATCTTTCTAAGTACCCATTAAAATAGGTATAATTACACATATTTTGACAAATAATATTAGTTCTCAGAAAGATTGAATTACCCTCAGGATCATATGAGGAAAAAAATGATAAAGCTAATTTTTAAATCATAATGGTTAAGTTTCTTCCATAATACTGCTTTATTTCTCACACATGTTTGACTCTCTAATGTTTAGAACAGTACTGGATACAAGAGAGGCTTCTCACTAAAAACTGTATGATTGGTATAAGGAGGTATAATATAACATCACATGGCAACATGACATAACAGAATATAAATTCAAAGGGAATCAGGCAAATAGAATTTTCCTTTCAGAAGCTGTTATAAGGATGGGTTTAGAACCAAGTTTTTTCTTTGACCAAAATAAATAAAGAAACAAATTTAAAAAAATAGACAAAGCATGACTAAAAGCTGAAATCAAAACAATTATATTCTATTAGCTGTTTGAAGCTGATGTTATGATAAAGCAAGAAGATTTTATGCTAATAACAAAGATATATGCATGACATATGTATGTGAATGAGTGTGTTTATGTGTATGTTTATGTGTAAATGTAGGATATTTTTATAACAAGATGCATTATGTGATTTTAACCTGCTTCTACCAGGGCATTAGTCATTTTTACTTGTATAAGGTAGAATGCTTAAAATCAAAGTGGCACTTTTTAAAACTGTGTGTAAGAACTTGGCTTCTGGTTGGGCTTTGAAGAGAAAAATGAACACACACACATAAAACACTCAACATTCTTATATTATTTTCATATACAATGTTTTATATATATTAAGTACCTTACTTATAGAAATTCAAGTACTAGGATATAGGAAACATGTTCTGGTTTCAGCACTGCAATGAGCATCAGATGTTCTTTAATTATTTTTTCTAAAAGTTTCCCACCTTTCTTCCTTCCACCTCCCTTCCTTCCTTCCACTCTCTCTCCATTCTTTTCTTCTGTTTTGCTTTCCACCTGTATCACTGTCTTATTCTGCCATTCCTGCTGCCTCTGCTGCTTTTTTACTTTATCCAACACATGTTTAAGCTGCTATGTATTGAGCTGGAACATTGGCTTGATAAACTATAATTTCTTACCAATTAGTATTTTCTTATCAAATCAGCATGGGACTTTATTTTATAATGTTTACAATTTACTTATGCATGTATTTGTTTTCAACTGAATACTATTAAAGCTCCAAAACAAATGCTGACTAACTTTTAGGCAATATGCAGTGTGCTTTTGCTCTGTCTTATACAATTAATCCTCATAGCAACATTTAATATAGCATCTGAATTATAAATTTATTTAAAAGAAAGCTGGGAATTATTGAAATCAAACAATTTGCCTCAGTCATTTTATTAAGTCACTCATTTAAAAAAATTTATCATAGTACATAAAATATTTTCAGAAAAAAAATCTCACTAGAGAAAGAGGCATGTGATCTCAAATACATGCAGATTAGTTAATAGGGCAGAAATATAAGAAATACTTTCTGGAAGATGCAGTATCTCAGATTAATTTTTCAGGACTAAATAGAAATGCACTGGGTATTTAAGAGAAAGGGAGGAGCAAGTGATGGCAGAGGGCTTGTCTTGAGCAAAGGTATAAAGAGAGAATAACAATACATAAGGCTAGGGCTCCCAGCACCTTCAGAATTATTGCAACAAAATACAGAGCATGGGGATGTCATTTATATTAATGATGAACTTAGAGAACTATACACATTCGTTTTGTAAATGTGTTGTGCCTCATAATAAAGAAGCAAAAGAAATAAGTTAATTTTGTTGCTTATGGGAAAATATGTAAAAGGGTACAATGTAGTCTTGTTGGCATTTTAGAAACTTACTATGAAAAGTGTAGGACTAATGTATTAAAGGAGAAATACTAGAGACAGAGTTTTCAGATAAGAAATTACTAGTTTGTTTAAGGTGAAGAACAATGTTAAGAGTTAATAACAGTAGCCTTCAGTTGAGACCTGGGTTCGATCCCTGGGTTGGGAAGATCCCCTGGAGAAGGAAATGGAAACCCACTCCAGTACTCTTGCCTGGAAAATTCCATGGATGGAGGAGCCTGGCAGGCTACAGTCCGTGGAGTCACCAAAATCAGACACGACTAAGTGACTTCACTTTCACTTTTTAAACAGCATTTATATCTGTCTTGTGCGTGCTCAGTAATGTACGACTCTCTGTGACCTCATGGATTGTAGCCCATCAGGCTCCCTCGTCCAACGGATTCTTCAGGCAAGAAAACTGGAGTGGGTTGCCCTGCCCTTATCCAGGGGATCTTCCCGACCCAGGGATCGAACCAACTCTCTTTAGTCTCCTGCATTTTCAAGCAGATTCCTTACCATTTGTGCCAACTGGGAAGCCTATGTATAGATATATCTATATGTATACATATAGCCTTGCCAGGCTCCTCTGTCTGTGGAATTTTCCAGGAAAGAATACTGAAGTAGGTTGCCATTTCCCTCTCCAGGGAATCTTCCTGACCCAGGGATGGAACCTGGGTGTCCTACATTGCAAGACGCTTCTTTTATAGTGTGAGGCTTTTTTTTTCCAGTCATTTCCCATTAGAACCTTATGGACAGTAGATACTGATATCCTCATTGCACAAAGGGGGAAGTAAGCACAGACAGATCACAGCCAAAGACAAATTACTGGTTAGAATGGAGCCATCTGTTGGACTTGACAGTCTAGCTCCTGACTTTGCTTTTCACAGCTACATTACCAACAGTAAAATAAACTGGCATTACATTTACGATAGCCTCATCAATACTAGGGTTTCCCAGGTGGCACAGTGGTAAAGAATCCACCTGTAATACAGGAGTCACAAGAGAGGTGGGTTTGATCCCTCCATTAGGAAGATCCCCTGGAGAAGGAAATGGAAACTCACTCCAGTATTCTTGCCTGGAAAATTCCATGGATAGAAGAGCCTGATAGGCTACAGTCCATGGGGTCACAAAATGTCAGACATGACAGAGCACATAGTCCATCAATAATATTTTTTAATAAAATACATGAAAAAGTTGTATGGGTTGGAAAGGGTTAAATGAACTCTTATGCTTAGGGCATATATTTGAATTTCCTGTGAAGCAGCTGGCTAGATATGTCTTTGTATCAGTTGAACACATGTTCAGAAAAGGTATCTGGATTGAGAGTGAAAATTTGAAAGTTAATTGGAGATTTTTAAATATTCAGATTGCTCAGAAATTTTACATGATCCATAACATAAGAGAAAAAGCATAAATGTAAGCCAAAGAGTAACATAGAAATACTCTAAGTTTCTAAGGAAGAAAATAAATGTAGAGAAGCCCTTTGAAATGGAGGAAAAAAAATGAAAGTCACTGCTCACAAAAATGTATAGAGTTAATTTGTTTTTCTATGTAGTATGTGGACCACTTCAGTTCAGTTCAGTTCAGTTGCTCAGCAGTGTCCAACTCTTTGCAACCCCATGAATCACAGCACACCAGGCCTCCCTGTCATCACCAACTCCTAGAATCTACCCAAACCCATGTCCATCGAGTTGGTGATGCCATCCAACCATCTCATCCTCTGTGGTCCCCTTCTCCTCCTGCTCCCAATCCTTTCCAGCAGTAGGGTCTTTTCCAATGAGTCAACTCTTTGCATGAGGTGGCCAAAGTATTGGAGTTTCAGCTTCAACATCAGTCCTTCCAATGACACCCAGGACTGATCTCCTTTAGGATGGACTGGTTGGATCTCCTTGAAGTCCAAGGGACTCTCAAGAGTCTTCTCCAACACCACAGTTCAAAAGCATCAGTTCTTTGGTGCTCAACTTTCTTCACCCTCCAACTCTCACATCCATACATGACTACTGGAAAAACCATAGCCTTGACTAGACAGACCTTTGTTGGCAAAGTAATGTCTCTGCTTTTAAATATGCTACCTAGGTTGGGCCATTTAGAGGGAATCAAATAGGTGAATGTATAAAACAAAATAGCCTGTACCCATCTCAGATATTAATCAATTTCTAGTAGTGGAGATCAAATTATTTCCACAAACTACAGTGACATTTCCTTTTTGAATGACTGAAAGGAAAGAATTAGGGAAGATATCCCTAATGAGATACATTTTAATGAACTACAATTTGATGAGTTTTAAATAACATATAAAATCATGTGATTAGTACATCAGCCATGATACGGAACATTTTGATCTTCCAAAAAGTCGTTTCCTGCCTATTTGTACTCAGTCTCTTTATACTCCCTTTTCATCTCTGAAATCTCTGATCAACTATCACTGATTTTGGCTTTTCCAAAATTTCATACAAATGAAATCATACAGTATGTGGTGTTTTGTATTTGCCTTCTTTCACAGAGCACAAATGACCCATTCAAGCTATTGCCTCTATCAGGAATTATTTCCTTTTCAAATTAAAGCTTGGGAATCTTTGTAATTTGTTCATCCATTCAACACTGGGTGTATGTTTGGTTTCTTTCTTTCTTTTTGCTATCATGTATAAAGCTTATTTGATTATGTACAAGTCTTTGTATGGATATGTGTTTTTATTTTTCTTGGGGAAATTGCTGGGTACTGTTAAATGTTTGATAAGCCTGCATGTGACTTTATGTGAAACTGCCAAGCTGATATCCAAAGAGGCTCTGTACCATTTGTATCTCATCAGAATTCCAGTTGTTCCATATGCTCACCAACACCGTATTTTCAGGCATTTTTAATTCTAGCCATTCTAATGGTATCTTATTGTACTTCTCATTTACATTTTCCAAATAAATAAAGATGTTGAACATTTTTTCATGTGCTTAGTTGCCATTCATAATATCAAGGAATAATTATGAAGTTATAAATATAAACTCAATTTTGAGTTCTTCATATCTTAATTTTGTAACTCTATGTATAAGTAATCAGTTTGCTTTTAATCAGATTTCCTGACACACAATCTCTCTTTTACAGGGTGAGAAGCATCTTGGACTTCAGTCTTACCTACACCTTTCCATGTGGTCTTTTAATCACACTGCTTCTAATTGGCCCACCTTCTCCTTCATTGGTATTCCTGGTCTGGAGGCTGCCCAAATATGGATCTCCATTCCCTTCTGCCTCCTGTACTTCCTAGCCCTTGTGGGAAATGCTCTTCTGCTTATCCTAGTTAAAGCAGAACAGAATCTTCATGAACCTCAGTTCTATTTCTTGGCCGTGCTGGCCCTTACAGACCTAGGCCTTTCATTGTCTACAATGCCCAGTGTCTTGGCTATTTTCTGGTTCAATGTCCACTACATTGGCCTGGACGCCTGCTTAACCCAAATGTTCTTCATCCACGCCCTCTCCTCAGTAGAATCAGGTGTCCTGGTAGCCATGGCTTTTGACCGCTTGCTAGCTGTCTGCGCTCCACTGAACTACACCGGGCTCCTGACCCACTCTACTGTCGCCTGCCTTGGCGGAGCTGCTGTCATACGCGGTGCCACCCTGGTGGCCCCTCTGCCTTTCCTCCTCAGGACCCTTCCTTTCTGTGGGGCCAATATCCTCTCACACTCCTACTGCTACCTCCCTGATATGCTGAACTTGGCCTGTGGAGATGCCTCTTTTAGCGCTGTCTATGGATTGGTCTTTGTACTCTTCACATTTGCAGTAGATGTTGTCTTCATCTTAGCTTCATACATGAAGATCTTGGCCACTGTTATAAAGCTGGAGAATCAAGACAGAAACTGGAAATCACTGCATACCTGTGCCTGTCACCTATGCACAGTATTTGTGTTTTATCTGCCCCTCATCAGCTTGGCGGTGCTGCATCGCTACACTCAGAACACTTCCCCAATTCTGTTTACCAGCATGAGTAATGCCTACCTCCTCATGACACCACTGCTCAACCCTCTTGTCTACAGTCTCAAT